>NC_142696.1:42109242-42412272 GCF_029641045.1 Salvia hispanica
GTGTTTGCTTCCGTTTTAAAGATGTTGAAAAGGGGGATTTTGTGTCTTTAGCTGGAGGCAACGGATCTTGATTGCTTTGGATCTAGGGTTCTAAGATGCTTTGCATTCTTAGTTTAAGACATGTTCAACTTTTGGCTTTTATCCTTGGGAATTTTATATACATGTATGATATCAATTTTAATGCACAAGGGAGAATGATTAGAAGAAGAAAAAAAGAAAAAAAATATGATGAGAAAGCTTCCATAAATACATAGGAAACTTGTTGAATAACAAAAATGCAAAGTTAAGATAGGGGGAGTATTTATTCTAGTGATAATAATGATGGCAATATATTCATGATATGTTATATCTTGTTAGATTCAAAATATAATATTACATATCTGTTTCATTATAGTTGAGTCATTTTTTTTACTCGTCATCATTGTACTTGAGTCATTTTCTTTATAAAAAAATTCAATACATTTAATCTCTTTTATTATATTTTGTCCTTACTTTATTTTGTTTTTTTATTGATTTACTTTATTCTCTTTTTCATTTTATTTTTTGTATTTGCATATCCATAAGAAAAGCTTAACTATGGTTAGACGAGGGGAATACTTTTTACCAAACAAAAGTGTTATGTAACAATGTAACCTGCATATTTGTGATTTTTGATCTCTATAACATGTAATAAAAATGTTTTATAGAAAGGACAAAATTTAAGAGTCATATAAGTAATCGAAATTAAAAGGTCGCCGCCAACTTAGTTGCATAAATTTATAGCCAACTTTCAGAAATGAAGATAAAAATTGTCCAACATTTATCCAAGTAATCAATGCACTATTTTGTTTTAGATAAAATCATTTTTTGTAATTTAGAGAAAATCCTTCTCCTTTGTTTCCAAGAAGACACAAAACAATGGATGCAACTTCCAAATCAAAGAAAACATCATTATAATTTGAAGGCTGAGTTCTCCTTCTCCGTTCCCTCTCCATCTCCTCATGACATCCCAACAATTTCCAATCCCATAAACAAAACAACCAAACTAATTCCCCACTTAAAAAAAAAAAAAAAAAAAAAAAGGCTCGAAGCAATCGCCATTTCACGGTGAATACAGCTTGCTCACACCTGGTAATTTGTATCCAATTTTGCATGCATGCGTCCCGATTTCCTTTAAATTATTGGTTTGAATTGAATGAATATAGGAGGAGGAGGTGAGTTATTGTTAATCGGAGGAAATGACGACGAGTCAAGGGGGACTATCAGCCTCCACCAAGAGAAGCTTGTCGTCCTTAATTATGCATTCTCCCTCTCAAGCCCGGAAGAAATCCATCGCCGCCTCCGAAGGCGCCGGATCTTTCTTAGGCTCTCCCTCTCACCGCAAATCTCAATCTCTCTCTCTCGGCACTCCCCGCTCCATGTATCTTCTCTTATTTTTTATTTCTAATTCATCAACTTTGTGATTTAGGAATATGATTCATTTGATATTGAACCTGCTGCAATTTCGATTGTGAATAATTCCTTAGTGTGTTATTTGTGCTTCAAGTTTTGATTAATTTCTATTTTATGGAAATGAATTTCATGTCTAATAGATGGATGTTTGGTAGTACATTTGAAGAAAAACAATAGTTTTAGTGTGAGTATTAAACTATTAAAGCATTGTGTTTGATAGAAACAGGGGATTATCAGGGGAGAGGACGGTGAAGAGACTGCGTCTGTCGAGAGCCGTGACAGTACCTGACACTACGAGCATTAAAGAAATTTGTCAGCGGATGGCTGCAAGAAGAGTTGATGCTTTGTTGCTCACTGACTCTAATGCATTGCTCTGTGGGATCCTCACAGACAAGGTATCATCATCATCATCATCAAATTTACTTCTTCTCCTTTCTTTAATAATGTTACTACAATTTATGTTAATGAAGGATATAGCTACAAGAGTCATAGCCCAAGACCTTAGCATAGAAGAAACACATGCTTCCAAGGTTATGACCAGGAACCCCGTGTTTGTTCTCTCCGACACTCTTGCAGTTGAAGCCCTCCAAAAGATGGTTCAAGGTGTGGAATGACATTTCTAAAATTATGTCATCAGATTTCCAAATTTAACTATTGCCTTATGTTTCACTAATACTGGGATGTTTGTTGATAGGAAAGTTTAGGCACCTACCTGTTGTGGAAAATGGTGAGGTGATTGCGCTGCTTGACATTACAAAATGCTTGTATGACGCCATCTCCCGTTTGGAGCGTGCGGCCGAGAAGGGGAAGGCCATTGCAGCTGCTGTTGAAGGTGTTGAAAAGCAATGGGGCCCCTCAGCCTCAGGTAATTAGTCTTTCATCTCCGTTTCCCCATTCAACTGTATAATTATTCTAATTGATATGATGTTTCAACATTTTGCAGCTCCCAACACATACGTTGAGACACTTCGAGAGCGATTTAAGCCCTCCCTGTCTACCATAATCTCTGAGAATACAAAGTAGGTAATATCTTCACTTGTACTATTATTAATTCATTATATAATGTTATATAGTATGACCTTCGATCAGAAGATGAAAATTTTCTATTTTTGTGATGATTAATTAGGATTGCTGCAGTTGATCCAACTGACACCGTGATAGTTGCTGCAAAAAGGATGCACGAGAAACAAGCAAGCTGCGCTGTCATAACAGTTGATAACAAACCTCAAGGGATACTAACGTGAGCTACATGTTCCAAACTAATGACATTAATTCACTTAGATATGAATTACTATAAGTTATGTGGTTTGACTCTTTCTATCAATTTTAATGTACTTGACATTTCCTCTTAGTTCAAGAGATATCGTGAGGCGAGTCGTAGCTGTCAATCTTCCAATAGAAACCACTCTAGTGGAGAAGGTACGTATATACATTCTTTATACTTTTCACTTTGTTCCAACTGATGAATTAATTGATTAGTAATTTGAGTTGTAATCCTTTATGTATAGGTGATGACTGCAAACCCAGAATGTACTTCGGTTGATTCTTCTATAGTCGAGGCTCTTCACAGCATGCATGAAGGGAAGTATATGCACCTTCTAGTTGTTGATAAAGGTAGACACCCCCTCCTTGTTTTGATCAAAGCTTACACGAGTACTTTTTTCGACGTATCATTGGATAATTGCCGAAATTGTTCTATCTAACAACAAATTAGATAAGTTAGACCGCATAATTTTAGATATCCAACTTATCACCCAAAATAAATCTTCTGTTTAGAGACTAATAATATCATGACGGTGATGATGCAGATGGGGTACTTGTAACTGTTATCGATGTGCTCAACATAACTAATGCAGCTGTAACCACTGTAAGTCAGGTTCGAATTTCACTAATGCCAAAAAACACGAGAACTTAACTCTTTGCATATCCTTTAAAACTTGAACTTTTAACAGGTTGGTAGTGCTGGATTTAACTCTGAAGGTGCAAGCAGCATGATTCAGAGTTTCTGGGACAATGCAATGGCGTTAAACCCCGACGAGGACGATGAGATCAGGAGGTAGGTGCATCGTCACCATCGGAGCTTGTATCATTCTTGCTGTTTGTTGCTGATTTTTGCATATCTTTTGTAAGCGTGGCTTCGTTCAAGATGCAGTCTGAGGGGGGTGAGACTGCTCTCTTCCTTCAGCAAAATTCTTCCGCTGCGAACGTTTTTGCTTTCAAAATCCAAGACAAGAAAGGAAGAATGCATAGGTTCATTTGCGGTGCGTTTTTCCTTCTACTCCTCTACAAAATAAAGTAGATTAATTTGTCATTGTGCAACATCTCTTATTGCATTGTTTTGTAAATAGCATTGTGAAATAAGTAGAGGAAATCGCAATTTAGAATAGAGGATCTTGTATGCCAGATAGTGCAACGATCATCCATTCGTATGGTCCCAAAAGAAATTTGATTGTGCTGTTCCACATTCAGATACATACAACATGACTGAGCTCATGACAGCAATCCTTCAGAGAGTAGGAGCTGAGATCGACCGCAACAACCTACCACAGATTCTGGTACACATTAGCGCCACCTCTCACTACGTCTTTCTAACTTCTATCATATTTCAAAAACTCCCATTCTCATCTGTGGCAGTATGAAGACGAAGACAAGGACAAAATTGTCCTCGCATCCGATAGCGACCTTATTGCAGCCGTGCACCATGCAAAGCTAGTCGGCTGGAAGGTAATGCCTTGTCGTTTAATATATTTTGTAGCGACTACGGTATCTAAAAATAAACCTACATAAGGCACACCAACAAAATTGTCTAATAGTGACATAATCTTAGTGTCACCAAGAGAAACATCATAATAAAAATTTAATTACATCCAAGCCTACATCTATATACTCTTGTTCCATATGAGAATACACCCTCAAATGTACTAATTTTGTAGCACCAATGCACCATAATAGTTATTCATCACAAGATGTCACAGTTATAAGTGACACATGAGTCTCAGAATTCTATAAAAATTGTGTCACTACTACTATTATATTGTGACATTGTGAGTCTGTATGGAACTTCTATGCTTCGCAAAATTCCTTGTAAAAATTGTGTCACTACTACTACTATTATATTGTGACAATGTGAATCTGTATGGAACTTCTATGCTTCGCAAAATTCCTTGTAAGTTGGATGATGTGCCGTCGCGAGTTGATATGAGCATCATGAAACGATAATTGGCGATGCAATTTTTCGTTTCTAAATTGCATGTTTTTCTTGGCAATGTATATACTAATGAACTCTACATTCGTGGAGGCAGGGACTGAGGCTACATTTAGACTACTCAGGGATGCTGCAGCATCGGAAAAAAGTGTTCGACTCAAGAAGCATCCAGTACGCTCAACGCGATGCATCATCTCAATCATACGGAGGCCTTGCAGCTGGGGCAGTGCTAGTCGCTGCTTTAGGCGTGTACGCGGTATTGAGGCGAAATCGGAACTGATAAAGGTATCTACTTGCAGGCAGGAAAGAAATCAAAACCGAGTTTATATAAGCAGCCCCATTCATATGGAGTATGATATTTTGTGATGGAAAATTTTGGATGTAGTTAGATACATATCTTTTTTGAAGTAGGGAGTTGTCTTTGAATGTGTGAATTGGAAATATCATGGGATGGCTTCCAGTCCTCATTGTAAACTGGAACATGATATCAATGCAATTGTGAATTGGGTTCTTTTGCTTATTAATCTTAGATTCGTAAACCAATGCCTCTGTTTTGAGTGCATCTTAATTTCCCTTTTTCTTTTTTCTTTTTCTTTTTCTTTTTCTTTTTCTTTTTGAGTGCATATTGAAAAGGCAAGACGAAAATATTTAAAAGGAAAAATCAAAATAAAAGGCAAAATTGATAGCATGGCATTATTGGAGATTGAATAATCAAGAAAAAGGAGGTGGGGAATTTCATCAAATATCGTCTTTATCACGTGGTGTGCACTGATATTTTTTTCCTTCAAAAGCCAAAGAATTTTATTTTTGTCTCTACAATACTTTTTTGCGTGCTTTCAGCTTAGAGCATTCCTATTCGTGCTCTTAGCTAAGAGCACGGAGGGTGGGCCCAAACCCACTTTTACTCCTTCTCCTTAGCTAAGAGCATAACACCCACATCCGTGCTCTTAGCTAAGGACAAGTTCAAGGGTTCCACCATTCTATTATTTAATTTAAATACTCCAATTATTAAAAACATTTCTACATTATAAAAATACATTAAAAAATAAAAATTACATAATTAAAATCCTAAAAAATAAAAATTACATAATTAAAATACTAAAAAATAAAAATACATAATTAAAATCCTAGAAAATAAAAAAATATATAATTAAAATCCTACAAATTAAAAATTTTACACATGTGGAAGACAAGTCCTCTAACCCAATTGCCTCTTGAGACCCCGGATCATTTGCTCATGTGTTGCAAGTTGATCCGGAGTCATCTGAGACGTATCGTTCATATAGAGTTGACTCAAGATGGCCCACAACGTGTTGTTCGGGGGTGGAGGAGGCACAAAGGGAGCGGGGGCGGCGGGGGCGGATGGAGTCGAGGCGCGACGGCGGGGGCGGTTGGCCGCCGCCTTCTTCCTTCCTTGTGGGCGGGAACTGCTCGGGCCAGCGTCGGGGCTACCCAAGTTAGCTCCGGCAAGCTGGGTAGCCACATCATCGGAGGCGCCGTCGGATAGGGCTACCGACCTGGACCGTTTGCTGGAGTAGCTGGAGGAGGATGCTACTATGCCGCCCCTATACTTCGGATGTAGGCGCCCCTCCTGCCAACAATCGAGGTACTTGAACGGTTTGAACTCCTCCCGTTGGTATGCCGCCAAGGCGGCGGTGATGATGTCGAGCTCGTTCGTGCCGCTCCCCGCCGACCGCTCTTCCTGGAGGTAAATCCCCTAGAACTTCCCGATTGCCTCGTTGCATCTGTAGACGCAATTGCGAACCATCCTATCATTGCGATAGATGGTTCCCGTCGGCCGGGTTTCATTGTAGAGGCGAGTGATGCGCCACTGATAAGGCTAATTTCATGCATCGGTTATGTGGTGAGAAAACACTTTATTCTGCTGGGTCTAACGCAGATTTTAAGCCAGATGTGTGAAGGAGACGCTAGATCCAGGGAAAGCTGGAGGCGATGGACTAGCAAAGGAAAATGAAGGAAAGTGAGCAGAATTGAAGAGAAAAAAATGGCTAGAAGAAGGAAGTCAATAGCTGAGGGCAACAAAGACTATTTATACCTCGCTGGACCCACTTCAACGCCTATAAATAAAGGAGCATGCAGCACACACAGAATATATATGATTTTTGCTCTTAGCTCACACACTCACACACACTTGGTAAATGGGAATTCTGGGATAGTTTAGGGTTTCTAAGGGGTTCATCTTCAACGAAAGTCAGCGGTAACACCGTCCTCTCGGAGGGCGAAGAAACAATCTGCTTTTAATTCAGTTTTCGCACTTTTATTCCGTCGAACTTCATTGTTTTGGAAGTCGACTTGGTCGTTGCTACTTATCGGTTATCTATGTATTTGGTTTATGTCATGTTGGTGTTATCTTGTGTTGATTTACGATTCTGAGTTTTGTTTGAAGTTTTATTTCGGCAGTTGAATGTTAATCTCTGTTTTGGATAATTCTGTGCTTGATCTGGGAAAGAGGTTGTGGATCTGAATTGTTGTTGTTGATCGGTGGTTGTTTGTTGAATCTGAAGCTATGGATATACTTTTGGTCAGAGTTTGTGTCGGATGCTTGGATCCGGAGTGGATTTAGCATCCGGGGTTGGATCTGAACAGGGGAACCAAGTTGTGCATGGATTTCGAACTCTTTGCTCTCTTTTCAATTTACTTCGTCTAGTAGCCGTAGATCTGCTTAGTTTTTTAATTGATCTTCGTTAAATTGCTTTAAATTCAGTCTGCTTCGTTTCCGATTCATGTTCTATCTCTGTTTTACTGATATTTTTTTATGCAAATCGATTGGAGAAGATGATGTCGTTGTTAGTTAGTACTTAGTTAGTTGTTTTCCAGCTTTTCATCCGTACTTTACCTTTTCAGCAAATGGTCCCCACCGTCAGTTTATTTCCCAGGTCTAGGTAATTTAGAAAACAACTTCTTAGATCTAGTGATTGTCTCGTTTTCCGGTTTTCATGCATGATTTCTGTTCTGCCTAGATCTAGTTGTTAGCGTAACAGATTTCACTCCAAGTTAGTTTAATTTCCTCAACCCAAAAATGCGTGGCAGCAGCCAACCCAAAAATAGTCCTGAATCCTTGAGCATGCTTTATTACGCATTCATCTCTGTGGGATCGATCCCTACTTCCCTGTGCTAATTTTAGTATATGTGGTTGAGGGTTTTTGAAGCGATATTCTGTGTGTTCGACGACCGAGATTTTCCAACGATCCGTGAGTTCCTAGACCTTGTGATCTAGTGGATTCACTGGACCTAGGAGACTTGTTATTCCTTTCTGTGCACACAATATTTAACACACATACACTCCCGTGGGCTTCAGCCACCAATACGTATCCCCGGTTTGGTTCGTGCCGACGTCCGGATCTTCGGAGACTGCCAAGTATGCTTTGAACATCGCCATCATCTCACTCGGAGTGTATGGGGTGCGGGTGCCACGAATAGGAGGAGTAGGAGTAGGAACAGAAGTAGGAGTAGGAGTAGAGCTGCTGCTCCCTCCCGATCTGGGTTCGGGTGCCCACCCGAACCCGGGGCGTTTAGGTCTTGCACCGGGTAAGGACGGTAGCCACCCGGAGCTTGCGAACCTTGGGTTTGAGGAGGGGCCGTAAATTGGGTTTCCGAACTATATCCGGCCTCGGAGTCGATTGCCGGAGGGGTGATCGTCGGAGCCGGACATTGTGTAGTGTGGTGGGAATTTAGATGAGAGAGTATGAGGAAAAAAGATGAGAGAATGTAGATGAATGATGATAGAATAGATGAGAATGTGATTTTTTTTGTGTTGAAGTGGGGGTATTTATAGATGAAAATGTGAATTTTGGGGAAAAAAATTGAAAATTAAATTAAAAGTGGGTAGAAAACGGATATAATTTTTTGGGAAGTGGGAAAATATTTTTTTTTATTTAAAAACATTTTTTTAAATAAATTTTGATTTTTTTAAAAAATAAAAAATAAAAAAACGAATTTGCCAACGGCTATGCCGTTGTCCAATCAGAACGTGCCACGTAGGGCTGCTCAGCGACACGGATATGCTCTTAGCTAAAAGCAGCGCCGTGCCGCTGATATGGACGGACGAGCTCTGTCGAGCGGCACGGACGGACGAGCACCGTCCTTCTCACCGCTGCAGATGCTCTTATCAGTACACCTTAATTCTGACAACAACCAATGCAGTTACATTTGTATGTTATTCTCGTAATAGTAACAGCCTAATTGTGCAATTTGCAATAGGCTTATAAAACGACTACTACTAGTAATAATTAAACCAAACAAATTCCAGTAACGCCCATCACTATTGAAATCTAAACTTTAATTGAGGCTATATTAAACGTGGGCTCCCACCATTCAAACCACGATAATATTTATACTCCATACTTTGGCATATCTCTGTTACCTTTTTCTTTATAATTTCTTGGCGATTTGAAAAACGACACTCCACACCCGAAAGCCGTAATCCAGAACATTCTCCATTAAAGCTCCCTTCTTTACCAAATACTGCCGCATTCCATCCCACAAAACTAACATTGTTCACTGCCATCAATACTATTCTTCTTCATTCCATTCTCTCCAATCTCAATGAACAACACAACAATGAGGCACATTTCTTTCATTTTATTGATAATCTCATTCTCATCCATCCTCCCCCAATCCCAGCAGCAGCAGCATCCAATCAAAAACATAGTAATCCTAGTAATGGAAAACCGCTCATTCGACCACATGATCGGGTGGATGAAGAAATCCATCAACCCCTCCATCAACGGCGTCACCGGCAACGAATGCAACTCCCCCTCCTCAAACCCCTCCCAAAAAATCTGCGTCTCCTCCGACGCCCACTTCATCGATCCCGACCCCGCCCACTCCTTCGACGCCGTCTCCCACCAGATCTTCGGCTCCCCTCCCTCCCCCTTCCCCACCATGTCCGGCTTCGTCGACCAAGCCCTCTCCATCTCCCCCAACCTCTCCTCCACCGTCATGAAAGGCTTCTCCCCCCAAAACCTCCCCATCTACTCCTCCCTCGTCCAACACTTCGCCCTCTTCGACCGCTGGTTCTCCTCCATCCCGGGCCCCACCCAGCCCAACCGCCTCTTCCTCTACTCCGCCACCTCCCACGGCTCCACCTCCCACCTCAAGAAGCTCCTCGCCAAGGGCTACCCTCAGAAAACCATCTTCGACTCCTTGCACGAAAACGGCCTCAATTTCGGCGTCTACTTCCAGAACATCCCCACCACTCTCTTCTACCGCAACATGAGGAAGCTCAAGTACATTTGGAAATTCCACGATTACGATCTCAAATTCAAGAGGGATGCCAAGAGGGGGAAGCTCCCGAGCGTGAGCGTGATCGAGCCGAGGTACTTCGACCTCAAGGGGATGCCGGCCAACGACGACCACCCCTCCCACGACGTGGCGAATGGGCAGAGGCTGGTGAAGGAGGTCTACGAGGCGCTGCGTGCGAGCCCCCAGTGGAACGACACGCTCTTGCTCATCACCTACGACGAGCATGGCGGCTTCTACGATCATGTCCCCACGCCTTACGTCGGTGTCCCCAATCCCGATGGCAACACCGGCCCTTCGCCTCATTTCTTCAACTTCGACCGCCTTGGCGTTCGTGTTCCCACCATCATGGTCTCTCCTTGGATCAAGAAAGGAACTGGTATGTCAGTCAGTGTGCGTGTGTTGGCCTAGTGAAAAAGTAGTTGATATCAGTTATTGTGGTGCAGTTGTGAGCAAGCCAAATGGGCCTACTACTAATTCAGAGTTTGAGCATTCATCAATCCCTGCTACAATAAAGAAGATGTTCAACCTCACATCCAACTTCCTCACTCACAGAGATGCTTGGGCTGGCACGTTCGAGCAAGTCTGGGGCGAGTTAGCTTCTCCAAGAACCGACTGCCCCGGTGAATTGCACTTCACAAATCACAGTCTCTTGCTGATGTTGTTTTGTTATGGCATTGATGGATTTTGTTGTGCGCAGAGGTTTTGCCGGAGGTGAGTCCTCTGAGGAGGACAGAGGCGGATGAGAGCAGGGCGCTGTCGGAGTTTCAAGGGGAGGTGGTGCAGCTGGCTGCTGTGCTGAACGGTGAGCATCGGTTGAGCACGTTCCGGGGTGGTGACGCGGGGAAGAAGATGAGTGTGAAGGAAGGGGAGGAGTATGTGAAGGGTGCGGTCTCGAGGTTTATTAGGGCGAGCAAAGAGGCTGTCAAGATGGGTGCAGATGAGTCTGCCATTGTGGACATGAGGTCTTCTTTGACAACTAGATCCTCCATTCATAACTAGGTAGGTAGTTAGTTTCCTATAACAAGTGGTGTGGTTCAAAATATTTTATACTATATGTGATGTGCATATGAAGAATATTTGAGGCTTGTGTTTGTGTTTGCAATAGACTATAGTTGCGTGGTGAATATGAGAATGATAGCTGATAGGTAAAAAAGGCAAAAAACGTCAACAGCAGGGTTCGAACCTGCGCGGGCGAAGCCCAACAGATTTCAAGTCTGTCTCCTTAACCACTCGGACATATTGACGATATGAGATGGTGTGATATTAATCATATAATACTATAACAGTATCCTTTTGGTAATATGATTTCTAGATTTCTTTTGCCTACTAAAAAGGATAATGGCTTTGCTTCATCATTAAAATTTACATCGATATTCTCTAAATCGTCGACATCATTATTAAATTTTTTTAGTGTGTTCGCGTATTTGGTTCTCTTTAAAAAATTTGTAGGCATAGTCGTTGCTACATGAACAAACATTTTGCCAGAGATTTTCTTCCATATCTGCATTCGTATGCTTCCGACTTCCCAAAGCACTTTCTCTCATTTTATACTAGTATTATTGTATCTGCATCCATCAAAAATAGATACTCCCTCCATCCCTAAAAAATACTCCTTCCGTTCCACAGTAATAGAGGCGTTTCATTTTGAGCTCTCGTTTTAAAAAAATGATAATAAATAGTTAAAGTAGAGAGAGAGTAAAGTAAGAGAAAGAATAATGGAGTGAAAAGTCTTATCTACAATATTCTCTCTCTTACTTAACTCTTTCTTCACTTTAACTATTTATTATTATTTTTTCAAAATGAGAGCTTAAAACGAAACGCCTCTGTTACTGTGGAACGGAGGGAGTAGTAAAATACTATATAAATTTATAGTATATATAACATAAATTTTAATGTGCAATTGACAAAGTAAGGGTGAGATATAAAAAGTAAGAAAGAGAAAGGCAGGGGCGGATGTGCATACAATAAAAGAGGGGCAATTGCCCCACCTCATATTTTCATATTCATGTATATATTGTATATTTTACAATTTATTTCTTTCATTTTCGTACTAAATGCCCCTCCTCAAATTCTTAAAATTTCCTTATATGTAAATTTGCCCCTCTTCTTATAAATTCCTGCTTCGCCCCTAGAGAGAAGGAAAAGATAGTGGAAGTAGTGTTAGTAAATTATGAAGTCCACATTATTAATTAAAAACTTTCCATATTTAGATTTTGTCTAATTTTAGGAGATAACCCAAAATGGTAAAACTAAGTACTACTCCCCCCGTCCCATAAAAGTTGAGTCGTATTCCTTTTTAGTCCGTCCCAACAAAGTTGAGTCATTTCCTTTTTTAACAAAAGATAAAACATCTAATCACTCTTACTTTATTCCATCATTTACTTTACTCTCTCTTATCTTTCCTACTTTTTTCATCTCTCCTATTTATTTAATATAAATTCTTAATCTCCGTACCCAAAAGTTTTGTCTCAACTTTTATGGGACGGAGGGAGTAGTATTTTTTAAGGACGGGGGAAGTATAATAGTTTATTATATGTGTTTTAATAGTATGCAATTGGTAAGCAAGAGGGAGGAGAAAAAAAGTAAGAAAGAAGTAATATTAGTAGATTGTGAGATCAACATGAGTATTTGAATATTTAAATCTTTCCACACTTAGAACATAGTCTAATTCTGTGGTTGGCTCAAAATGCTTAAACTAATCTATATTTTTTATGGATGGAGGTAATATATTTTGTGTAATATGGAAGACGATTTTACATAAGTATAGTAAATATTAGTACATACTCCTATTAAAATTAGAGTTGAAACCAATATTTTTTAGAAATTGGAGTCACAAATTAAAAAAAAAAAACTTGAATTTTTTGTGATACTACTATTACATACAGACTTAGGGTTCGGTGTTAAGTGTATGCAGCAAAAACCTTTTCCATTAAAATATGTCCCATCATCCGGGTCAAAATCCACCCACCAATCATATTGCATCTTCATAGATAAGATATTAACCATTGGTTCATATTTTATTCCCCTTTCTAAAATATCACTTTTTATTAATTCATAAAATATATAGGAGTACTACATAAAAACAAAAGTTACAAATTAAAATATTACCGCACTAGCTTCACAAACATAAGCATCGAATTTTCAATAATATCACGATGCTCATATACTCAAAACATACCAGTATAAATCTACATAAATCTGACATAAATCAGATTTCAATTTTTTCGATTAATGGAAACACACAAAAAAAAATCAAAAACACTAACGCCAGTCCCATTGAGGCCATATCATTGTACCACATGCATCCCAAAGTGTACATTTAGCTGGAGCAACGAAATCACACTGATTCCACACCTCTATATGTGAGTGTATGTGTATATATATTATGCAGCTCCCTTTCCAACAAAAACAGAAAGCAAATAAATAGAGAAGAATTCCCAATCTCAAGTTTGCAGCCCCAAATTAGGCCAAGAAAATCGCAGAGCCAATGGAGAACAACCCGCAGCAGAGCGCGACGCCGCCGTACCCGCCCGCCGTAGCTGCGCCGGGGTACCCATCGCAGCCGCCGTACCAGCACCTCTTGCAGCAGCAGCAGCAGCAATTGCAGATGTTCTGGAATTTCCAGCAGAACGAGATCCAGAATGTGAACGATTTTAAGAACCACCAGCTTCCCCTCGCGCGGATCAAGAAGATCATGAAGGCCGACGAGGACGTGCGCATGATCTCCGCGGAGGCGCCGATCCTCTTCGCCAAGGCGTGCGAGCTCTTCATCCTCGAGCTCACGATCCGCTCCTGGCTCCACGCCGAGGAGAACAAGCGCCGCACCCTCCAGAAGAACGACATCGCCGCTGCGATCACGCGCACCGACATCTTCGACTTCCTCGTCGACATTGTGCCCAGGGACGAGATTAAGGACGAGGCGGCCTCTCTGGGGGGTATTGTGGGCCCACCTGCGGGTCCTGGTGGGGTCCCCGTGGTGCCCTACTTCTACCCGCCCATGGGGCAGACGATGATTGGGCGCCCCGCCGTGGTGCCTGGTGTGGATCCGGGGGTTTACGTGCAGCCTCCGCCTTCCCAGGCCTGGCAGTCGGTGTGGCAGACGGGGGCTGAGGATGGCTCCTACGGGAGTGGTGGTGGTGCCAGCAGCGGTCAAGGGAACCTTGACGGTTGAGGGTAACTCAATTATGGTCTTTTTTCTTTTTCTTTTTTTCTATTTTGTGCTGCTTTTTGTTAATTCTTCGGTTTGTTACATAGATCTGGAGCTGCTCTTGGTTATTTTCAGAACAGATTTTTGTTTAGGTTATGTTTTTAGTTGATAATAATATTGTAATTCAATCTATTTTGAGTTGCTGGTGATATGTGTGAAGGTCAATATTGGCGTTTTATTTCCCTAAATAAACTTTTTATTTTTTTCCCTTCTTAATTGTTTTTAATTCTGATTTCATATGTGAATAATTTAATGTCCTCTTTGAGTACTACTGTGTTTTGGGTTGCATACAAGTGACATGGGAATACAGTCTATATTGGTTTCAGTTCTACTCACGTTCAAGGGAATTTGTAATGTCTTAAGTTTTTTTCTGGTATTATAATTTGTTCATACTTCATACTGCTTTGCTTAATTCGCCTTGTAAATTTCTAGGAGTTGACCGAAAACGGTATTTAGTTCAATGCATAAGATGATAGTCATCACTTGGAGATGAGACATGTTTGAAACTTTAGAAATGATCAATAGTAGTACTACTATTGTAGACGAAACATTTTGACATTTTAATTATTTAACATCCATATCTTGGTGAATTCTGTTCTCTCGCATCATCTCCATAAGTAGGTTGCTACAGTAAGCTTTGTTAATCGGTAGGTTTCCTTGAATAATCGCGACAGCAGTTAGTGTGTCCTTATGTATGTCGACATAGCTTATCATGGTCCCAGAATTGACAAAGTCTCAGAATTGTTATGCGGTTTGAGGTGATATGAAAGATTTGTGTCTGTTAAGGGCTTCTATTGTGATAATTTCAAGGTCACCCTGATGTGATTCTTTAGTTCTGAATCTTGTAGTGGGGTTTCTATTGCTGTATTGCACCTTTGCTGTATATGCAGCTACCCTGTAAAAAAAACTTTATCTTGTGGAGTTGGTACTATCCAAAAAATTTGAATTTCTAGTCACTGAAAATTCTCAGTGGCTCATAGATCATGAACTTCCTTACTTTGACCACCCGTTGTTTAGGTCAATTTAGTGGCAAGCAAGTTAGCCTAGGAAAGTAATACCTTTAAACTGGAAGCCATTAGTCAAAGATCATCTTGTTTAATAGTAATAAATTATTTCCTTGAACTTTGAAGCACATACTAAGCTCTTTAGAGGTGTTTCGTATGATGGAATGGAATGAAGGTGGGTGAAATGAGGATAGAATTGGATTGGCTATTTTCATGTTAGAGGAAGGAATGACTAAGACTTGTCTAGTAAGAATGGTTATTCCTAAGAAAGAGTCGTACTAAACAAATTAGTGGAAATGGAGGTAGGACTCACTATCCATTCCCTTCTCTATTCCATCATACCAAGCACCCGCTAAATGTCTGCATTTCCCCCATAATATCTTGTTCTAGCATTACTACTAGTAGCTTATGCAGGCGTACTATAGTTTCCTGAATCATAATTATCCATTTGATGTTGTTACACAATAATAATTTACATAATGCAATGCTGTTATTTAACAGGCTCAGGTCAACCTTCTCCCAATTGTTGTGTGTGTTTCTCATGTTTCTGGTATGTCTAGGCATCACGGAAGCAATTTCTTCATGCAAAACTCATTCTTTGGCTGTCTGTCAGCTCTTTCTGCATATGATTTAGGTCGTTTTCACCTATTAGAATCCAAGCTTTGATTCTGCATCTCATTTTCATTCGCCATCCATGCTATGTTTTAATTTTAAGAGTAGCAGTGTATACCAACTCATTTGTCTCAACCACCTTCCTCAACCTTTATTCTGTAATCCATTTGCATTACATAATAAATCAGCTTTTTGTATCTGGGCTAGATATGCCAATAGACAAACCCGGTTGAAATCAGCAAGCAGTATGTCTATTGGTGATTTTCCTGAACCATCTTTGGAATCAGACTCCTGGTTTTCCTTATTTGCATAACCTGCCATCACACTTGAGATCTTTTTACCACATTTTTTGTGTAATCCTCTAAATTCATCTGAAGAAACTGAGCTTGATGAATCATTATGTGGAGATAAAAAACAGTTGTCCCTGGGATAATGATTTGTTTCCCTAATAAAGGAAAATCGTTTTATCTGAAATTCCCTAATAATGATTCAAGGAACTTTATCAGGAACTGATACTTGCATGGAATGTTGCCAAGAAGGATACTGGAGATTTTGATAAAGTTCATACATCACACGAGCAGCGCTTGAGTCTGTGGGAGACTGCCCATGATGGCCTGATGTGGTTGTGGGGGGATTGGCCTTGCATAGAGTTAACATGAGTTATAAAACATGAAATTTATCGCCATCGTTTGCTTTTCCACTAATATTGTTTTCACTGACTGATTGTTATAGTAAATAATTGGCATCCTCATCACTAAGATGCTTGTACGATCATGTGTCTTTTGCAGCTTCACATGATTGTTATTGCTTGCTTTAAACTAGAATGTTTGCAGTGCCTACCTAATAATCTCGTATTCAACATACCGAAGTTATTTTCTTTACTTGTTTTTTCACATGAATCATGTGCAGACATTAATGACCGGCACTCTTGTTTGATGCAGTTGAAAGTAATGGTGAAGTGACAACGGAGAGTAGCGCGGTGGTCACTTGGTTGAAGCGGAGGAATTTAGGTTATCATCTATAAATGGGGCTTGCATTCTTGCATAAAAGAAGATGTGGTTGTAGGAATTGTATAAAACTTGATCTTGAGTAGGGACTGAGACCTACCAATGCAATCAAAAAACATGTGCAGAATGTTTCCAGTGCAATGATACACTGAACTCATAATTATTTTTTGGTCGAAATTCGCCACTTTGCTCTACCTGTCTTTTACCCATTTCATATCCTCTTTTTCCATTTCTCTTGCGTATCTTGTTTCATCTCAGATATGTTAGAACTGCAGCATCATACCCCTGTGTGTGTGTGTGTGACTGGCTTTAAATTTTTGTTGATAGTATAAGTTGTTTATTTTTGTTGAATAAATTTTTTAATGATCAATCTTCTTTCTAACTGAATAAAGTATTTTGATTAAGATTATTAGTCATACAATTAAAAAAACAAATGAACTCTATGAATTTTAGTACTGGTAATTATTTGGACGCGTTAATCAACTCTATGAAATTTTAAAATAAGCAGATTAGACTTACTCATAAAAAGCTTTGAATTGGAAGGAAATGCAAAACAAACATATTTTTATACTCCGTAGTTTATTTGGCGGCTAAACGAATTATGAAATATAAAGTGTGCTAACCACTTATTAATATATACGGAGTACATAATACATGCGTTAAGGATAATAGAAAATTTTAAATAAAATATTAAAAAAGTGGCCCATGCAGGTTTCGAACCTGCGACCTTCGCGTTATTAGCACGACGCTCTAACCAACTGAGCTAATAGGCCATCTGCTTATGTTCATCAATATATCAATATTACAAAATCATATATTTTGCTTTTTTATAAGTTACCACCACCCATAATTGGAACTCAATATATGTAAAGTAAGACTCGATACATTTATTGCTACTTTACCATATTTTATGTTACACGGAAGTAATCTAAAATTTCTTTAAAGAAAAAACATGTTATCCTTTGAGAGATCCACACATACATGTTATCATGAGATAGTCCAGTAAAAAGAAACATATAATCTCTTTAAAACTCGGGATAAAGCCTGCTAATACTATGGTTTATCTTTAAAAATAATTTATTAGAATAAATAATGGTTTAAGACAATAGGATATTGTCTTTGACCAACTAAAAAAAAAAGAAACGAAATGAGCACTGAAACTCATTAAAAGCCAAAAGCCGAGTGTAAACACAGTGTTCACGCACTGTGCTATATATTACTCCTATAAATATGAAAAGTACTAACACAAATTGGAGTAGGTACAAATTTTATACTCATTGGAGTCTTCTCAACTTTTCAAAATGCAAGATAACTTTAATGGCCAAAAAATTAGTTACAACGAATTCAAAATCAGTATTTCCATCTCACCATGTTAAGTGCTTTTGATAAAGAGAACAAAAAACATTCTATTAGTGTCTTATTATTTGTCACACGAAAAAGATACTCGAAGAGTTTGGCTTTATAGGGAAAGCCTATAAGACTCTCTCATTTTGCTAGTATTTTGAAATGTCCAAAAAAAATAGTCTCATTTCCAAAAACTTGGAAAGTTCTCTTTCATATTTTATCTATTTTTTTTTTCTCTCCCTCATATTTTACTTACTTTTTCTCCATATCTTTTGTCTTACCTCCTTTTTTTTCCTTCTCTCCTCCTTCTCTCTCCCATTAAAACTCTTATCGTTCACAAATGAGACCATTTTGGAGCCCAAAGCGATACTTCGATGTTGTGCCTTTTTCCATCAACAAATTTCTAAATGGAACCTAAGTGAAAAATACACCTATTCAGTGTATCCTAACTCAAGTAAAACACAACACACATTGAACTTTCATACACATGAAAGTAAAACACATTGAACAAAACACACACACACACATGAAGATAACCATAGATTACTAAACTTGATGCATTTCATCATATATAGATTAAAAACAAACAATCCATGCATTGCTGCTCCCCTAAAATCTTACATACATGATAGTAGCATTTATTACACCCTACAGCCAAAGTACATTATACCATAATACTTGCTGACAACATATGTGTTTCAAGTCTCAACCTTTCCAACTCACCTAAATACAAAAACACTAACAACACAAAATAAGATCAAAGATGCTACGAAGCATATCCTTACCGAGCTCAATATTTAGTTCTTCCATCGCCTTCAGTGATCACATCTTTGAATGCGCCCCCACTGGGAATCATAGGCAGCACATGCTCTTGATGAGGGACAATCACATCCAACAAGTACGGGCCGGGGGTATCCAGCATCTTCTGCAACGCCGCCCTCAGATCTTCCTTCCTACTCACTCGGGCTGCTGGTATGTCGCAAGCCTCTGCGAACTTGAGCATGTTGGGGAATATCTGTGACTCATCTGCCGGGTTTCCTAGATATGTGTGAGCGCGGTTGGCCTTATAGAAACGGTCTTCCCATTGGACCACCATGCCCAAGTGCTGGTTATTCAACAGCATGATCTTGATAGGAAGGTTCTCCACTCTTATCGTGGCCAGCTCTTGAACATTCATCATGAAACTCCCGTCACCATCAATGTCCACCACCACAGCATCAGGTCTCGCGACAGCAGCTCCAATGGCTGCAGGGAGACCAAATCCCATGGCGCCAAGACCAGCCGAGGTCAGCCACTGCCTCGGCCTATTGTACTTGTAAAACTGTGCAGCCCACATCTGGTGCTGCCCCACGCCAGTGCTAATGATAGCGTTTCCCCCCGTCAACTCATCAAGCATCTGAATCGCATATTGAGGGGGAATTGCATCTCCAAATGTCTTGAAACTCAAGGGGTGTTTGATCCTTTGCTCCTTCAACTCATCTCTCCACGCTGCAAAGTCGAAACTAACACCACCACCCCTCACATTCTCCTCAAGTATCGAATTCAGCCCTTGAAGGGCCAACTTGATATCACCACAGATCGACACATGAGGCTGCTTATTCTTCCCAATCTCAGCCGAGTCAATATCAATGTGAACGATCTTAGCCCGACTAGCAAATGCCTCAAGCTTACCAGTCACACGGTCATCAAACCTAACCCCAAAAGCAAGCAACAAATCACTCTTGTCCACTGAATAATTTGCGTATACAGTCCCGTGCATTCCCAGCATTTGCAAGGCAAAATCCTCATCCGAACCAGGATAGGAACCGAGCCCCATCAACGTGCTTGCCACGGGGATTCCAGTAAGCTCGACGAATTTCCTCAATTCCTCACTCGAATTCAAACAACCCCCTCCTACATAAAGCACCGGCTTCTTCGAATCAGATACTAACCTAACAATCTGCTCCAACAACATCTTGCTAGGAGGCTTAGGCAATCTAGACAGATAACCAGTCAAGCGCATAGGCTGATTCCAATTCGGAATCACCATTTGCTGCTGAATATCTTTGGGAACATCGATGAGAACAGGGCCGGGCCTACCAGATCGGGCAATAAAGAAGGCTTCCTTGACAATTCTAGGAATATCATCAACATCCAAGACGAGATAATTATGCTTGGTAATTGACCTAGTTACCTCGACAATTGGGGTTTCCTGGAAGGCATCGGTGCCGATCATGCGGCGGGGGACTTGGCCGGTGATGGCGACCATGGGGACGCTGTCGAGGAGGGCGTCGGCGAGGCCGGAGACGAGATTGGTGGCGCCGGGGCCGGAGGTGGCAATGCAGACGCCGGGGAGGCCGGAGGCGCGGGCGTAGCCCTCGGCGGCGAAGACGCCGCCCTGCTCGTGGCGGGGGAGGACGTTGCGGATGATGTGGGAGCGGGTGAGGGCCTGGTGGATCTCCATGGAGGCGCCGCCGGGGTAGGCGAAGACGTCGGTGACGCCCTCGCGCTCGAGCGCCTCGACGAGGACGTCGCTGCCCTTGCGGGGCTGGTCGGGGGCGAATCGGGAGTCGTGGTCGGGGGTCTTGGGTTTGGGGGAAGATAGGACGCTTGAGATTAGGAGAGGGCGGCGGGAGCGGGAGGCAGCGGGGGTGGAGTGATGGGGGAATGGAAGAGTGGATCGTGAGATGAGCTTGGGGTTGGTGCGGAGAGGGGTGTTGTTGGTGATGGGTGGGGAGGCGGAGGCGGAAGCAGCGGCCGCCATTGACAGAGACGGCGGATTAGTGTTTATAGGGTTCGAGCTTGGAATTGTTGAGATGATTGCACTTGCAAAACTACGATGGAAATGAAGGCCAAGTTTTAATAAGAGTGTTAATTAGCTGAAATGACGTAAATGGCCTTTCTCTGATTTTTCTATACATCCTGCTCTTGCTTGTTACACAAGTGGTTTTCTGCATGTGTTATGATGATGATAGGAGTATATATTTGGGGTACTTCTTTAAATAAATTACATAGGTGTTTGAACAAAATTTAAACACAATGGCATACTCTCTCTTCGTTCCATGTTAATAGAGTCATATTCTTTTTTAGGAACGTTTCAATATAAAAAAGATAAAATTATTTATATGTTACTTTATTATGTCATCATTTCTCTTACTTTATTATTCACTTCACTTTACATATTACTCCCTCCGTCCTAAAAATATAGACAAACTTATAAAAGGCATTGATTTTAATTGCAATTGATAAATAAGGGAAAGATAAAAAAGATAGTGGAAATAGTGTTAGTGGATTGTGGTCTATGTTATTAGTCGTTTATAATTGGTTAAATATTTTCTACATTTAAACTAGGTTTAATTTTGAAGGATGACCCAAATAGATAAAACTAATCTACTTTTTAAAGACGGAGTAAGTATTTTTTAATTTTAATGCTAAAAACAAATATCTCTATTCACATTGAACATAGTACTTTTTCACATTTTCTATCCCATTGTGTCAAGATAAAGAAGATACTAGAAATCATAAATAAGTATATCTTTTATGCAAATTTTTAAGTACTTTATTGTGCCAGAATCGTGACATAGTATTCAACAGTGGCCAATCGAATAATAAAGAGTGTTTCATCGATGTTTATCAGGGAAGTGTGCTGATTTGAGAAATTTAGGGGGTGTTCGGTTTGTAAGATTGTATCCGAGATTAAATTTGTAGTGTGTTTGGTTCATGAGATTTAACCCCACAATTGAATCATAGATGGATAATTACGGAATAATTAGCTAGTCATAGCTAACCTCTATTACTAAAATAATCTCACAACTCAATCCTAAATTATATCTCGATATTATTTTATCTTGAAAACCGAACACTACCCTAAAAGATAATTACTCTTCAAACAATTTATGTCGTTTTACGTTTTGTTAACTCCACTAATTAAAAACACAACACGATAGCAGACTATTTGGGGTCATTCTTTTATGCGGGGTGGGACCCACCGGCAGCAAACTTTACAAGTAGTCTTTAGTTAATTTAAATGGGTTGACATTAGTTTTAAGACAGTGTAGTAAAATAGATTTTATTATATGTAATTTAATTAATAAAATGTGAGTAAAAGAATATGTGGTTCATTATTAAAAATAGTATTCTCTCCGTCCGTGAATAGGAGTCCCAGTTGGCCATTTTCATCCGTCCGTTATTAGGAGTCCCGGTTAGACATTTTATCTTGGGAGTATAAAAAATGACCCCACTTTTCCCTTAATTTAGAAGCTGCAATTAATTTTAATCCACTTTGATTGCAAATAATAATATAAATGGGTCTCACATTCCACTATCACACACTTAAATTATTACACTCAAACTTTTCTTAAAACCCGCACCCAACTCAACTGGGACTCCTATTCGCGGACGGAGTAATAGTAAAACATAAACATCTCAATGGACGGAGGAAGTATTACTGGAAATAAATGGGGTTCATGACTTCATTCTTTTCTGTGCGGAGTCAATTCAACTAGTTTGACTTTCGGGAATTGATACGAATGGAGGAAACATAATAGCCAAATTAAAATAATCATTATATAATGATATGAAGAATAAACATATTTTATTTATGGAACTAGTTTTAACCCACGTGCGATGCACGACGAAATATATTTTCATCATACGACTTTAAATTATTAATTAATTAATTAAAGTAAAAAATAATATAACTATATAAGATCAAAAATAGAAAAATATACTATAAATAACAATAACAATTCAATAAATATACTCCACTATTTAAAATGGAACCAAGACAAAGACAATTATTTGGACAACGAAGAAGAGAGTATCAAGTGTTGATACTTTTGAAAAGTATGTTTACAACAATAATTCATCTCTCTCTACTGAAAAATGTAAATCACAATATACACATGCGGTACTCTAACTATTGTAAGAAATATTGGGATAAAATTCTCGAGTCAAGAATGTTATGATTCTCCCCTCTCTAAGAATTGTAAGAAATATTGGGATAAAATTCTCGAACCATATATACACGCGGTACTCTAACTATTGCAATCAAAAGAAAGAAAACAACAATACATAAAATGGAAATTACAATGAAAATTATAAAATAAACTGAACTATAAGTCTAGTTGAAAAAACCTCTCTTTCAGCAAGACAAATTACATTACAGTTAGTGCTCTCGGATTGACGTATTATCCCCAAAGATGAAATCCTCCGACGTACATAACATCTCAAACCCGCTAGGCGCCGATGAACTTGTTGGGCTCCAAAAATTGAGTAATACAATGTTCCTAAAATGTACAATAAAATGTTGAGGACTTGAGAGAGAATGGAGAATACTTTTGTTGGTGTATAATTCATGCACAACTCTATGTCTTTTATAGGCACAAAATTAGTCCATGAGAGATCATGGAATTAAAACAACATAATTATAAAATTAAGACAATAGACGTTACAAAATTGGACTTTTCTAAATTCATTTTTGTTGTTATTAGCCATGGATTAAAAGTTATAATACATTTCTTATTATGATTAAATGAGTTCCAATGCAGATTTATTTAGTCCACCAAGATGATTGGCCGTTACTTCACATTGTATACATGCAATAATTTATAATTAATTTTTGAATAATAAAAATTTGTAATTACAATGTCAATCATCATCTATTTTATACTCAATCACCCATAACTCATATATATTCATATTTAAACCTCAAAACTTATTAATATTTTTAAAAAGTATCAAAACTCGTCTTTTATATGTATAGATAGATTGATCTTTAGATAAATGGTAGAAAAGCACAAACCTACATGGCAGAGGATATTTGTTTAATTTTCTTTTGATTTAAACAACAGAGTCATTGAAAAAAATAGAAATATCTTTTTTCATTCTTAATTATAAATACTAGTACTCGATTTTGGTACTCAAAATATGAAGCTCAAATCACCAACGTATACAATTAATGACTAATAGATGATTTGTTATATATATGTTCAATAGGCAACTGTCGTTTACAGAACATTTGCAACGCCCCATTTCAAATATCCCGGTACCCCAAAACTCATAAATATTTGTAATTGCTATATGTAATCTAAATTCATTAGGAGCCTAAATAATTTCATGACATTTATTTTATATAAATATTTATTACAGTTATGACAGGTCCTAGAAGTGCAGTGCGGTTTTATGTGTCACTCGATCTAACAGGTCCAGAGGATTCGACTAGACTTCAGAGGCTAGAAGATCGTGAAACTATCAGAAAGGGGTCGTTGGGTGCACTCTATTCCTTCAAAAAAACCTCAACCCACTATACTACAACTTAGCACAGGGAAGTAAAGGATCGATCCCACGAGGACGAAGGTGCTACGAAACTGCATTTGAGGATGTTTTGGGAAAGAAAAGGGGTTGGCTGCTGCCACGCAATTTTTGTGGGTCGAGAACTTAAAACTACTTGGTCTGAGAGATAAGCAAAACTTTACTCTACCTATTGGGTCTAATAGATCAGAAGAACTTTACTCTACCTACTGGGTCTAAGAACTGATAGCGTACGGAACATACATGACTTAGAGAAACTGAGATATTTTAAAGTTCTAAAACAGCTGGAGTAAACTTAACTAGAAAGACTTTCCTAATTTGGACAGACAAACATAAAACAAAAAGCAAGACAAGTTTCTTTAAACTACCAGTGTCTGGAAAAGCATGCAGAAAAGTAAAAGAGACAAAGTGGATCGTACTGACAGGGTCTGGAGGATATGCAGAAAAAGTAAAGTACATGCAGAAAAGTACTGACATTCTGGTCCTAACTACCAACAACTTCATCTTCTTCGGAAATCAAACGAGAATAGCAGAGAAAACAGAGTTTTAAACACCATGAAAACAGAGCAAACTTTAGATCTAGACTTAAAACGAGAAATTGAAGCCTAAACTAACAAATCTATGCTACTGGACCTAAAGGATGCAGAAACAGAAAGTAAATAGCCATAATCATGCACAACGTATACATCAAGCACCAAATATGCGAAACTTCAACTCTAAAACACCAAGATTCAACAAATCCAAACATCTCCATATGCAAATCCCCAACCTCCAACAACAAACCAACAGATCTCAGCTCCATACATCCAACAACAAACAAGAACGAAAGCTAAAAGCAAGAGATGAACATAAACTCAGAGATAACCAATCATAAACAAACATAAACTTCCATAATAACTAGAAACAAGTCTGAATCCAGTAGATCAAAGTCAGAAACTAGAGTTGCGAACTTAAAAGCCACAAAGTACTAAACAAAAGCAAATAGAATTGTTTCTTCGCCTTCACAAGGCGGTGTTACACAGCAAAATAACGATGACGATGAGAACCACGGTGGCCAAAATCCTCCATGTCCAAGTGCGCAGCAACACGAAATGAAAATTTGAAGTATGGAACTAGAACTAGAGCTAGGAGAGCGTAGAAGTGGCTGTTCACGGTCTGTCTTGTTCTTCAAGGTTGAGCTCCTTATATATGCGAGGCTCTGATCCCTAGGATATCCCCCCTGGTGATTTGACGCTCTTGCCCTTGAGTAAAACTCTTTAAAATAATCTACTCTCGCTCCATTCTGTTCTTGTCGCCAACTTTTGATTCTTCCAGGTCCGAACGACGACTTCTGATTTTTGCTTCAATTTCATCTCTTTTGCATCTGCCAGGTCCGGTAACAGCAACTCCTAGGTCCGGCAGATTTACTACGCACCTGAACTCATAAACGCACATTAGCGCCCCAAATGCACAGAATTTTAACCTTAAACCGATGCATGAAACGAGCCTTATCAAACTGCTCATACTTAAACCATACTTGTCCTCAAGTATGAAGACAAGAAAAAGGAATAAGGCACGTTTCAATGCATGGTTTCCCCTTAACCGACTCTACAAAAAAAAGGAAAAAGACTCAAACTACTAGACCTAGACGCTAAAGGACTTAGACAAATAAAACAGATAAAAACACATATTAACACATAAACACATAAATGCATAAACTGGTTCATTTTTTAGCAGCCATCTCCACAAGATTGAGGTCAATCCAAGAACCTACAGTCTCCGAATCTTCCCCTTCCCTTCTTCTATCTAATCGGCTTGTCAGTTTGTCAAGATAGCCCCTAACTTCACTAATTGTTGGATTCGCTCGATCACTCATTCCTCACCAGGGATGTTAGGATCGTTCGCTCTTATAGTGCTATACCACTGATGCCTTGGGTCAGAGAGTTCCCCTGTCTTAGCTCTTATTAATTTTATTTTATTTTTTTTTTTTTTTTTTTTTTTTTGACCATGGACTTCGTCCAGCTTATACTCCGATATCCTTCCCCTAGGCCCGAGAGGTTACTTCTATCACCAAAATTTTTCTCCTTCTAAGTTCTCCCCCTAAGCATCAAGTGGCAGCCCTCTCATTTTGTGTTAGTATGAAGTGTTTAAGGCTTATAACTCACTTTTATGGAGGGCTTCACAACTAGATCAGTCGAGGCATATTCTATCGTCCTTACTTCGTCCAAACCAATTTTGATTTATTAAGGAAAAGGGCATCAAAGTTCACATGCATTCTCTCTTCAATTACTCTCACTAAGGGGCTTTTGCTTTCTATTCACCAGTTATGCATAAACACATAAGTACCTACTAAACGAGTTACTACTAACTCCTAGACCTAGCAAACAGACACACATGCTTGACACTAACTTGCACTAACTCCCTCCCCCTCCCACTTCACCATGCTTGTCCCCAAGCATTTTCGATGAAGTGGAAATCAGGGCTAAGTTAGTGCGATACTCAACAGACTCACAAAACACATATTATATAAAAACAAACTTCTCACACTTAGACCGAACATCGGGCTAAGTGGGAGAAGGTATACAAACCAACAGATACCAAAGCATGCCATATTAACATAAACTTCTCACACTTAGACCAAGGATTGGGCTAAGTGGGAGAAGACAACTTAACACATATACACATGAAGATAACACAAATATTCACAGACACATATATATGGGCATGCTTGGTTTATGGGAGGGGGGGGGGTGTTAATTTTGGCTCTGGTCCCCCGTGGGACCAGACTTCTTGGACACCATCTTCACTTTCTTCTGACTTGGTTTGGGTTCATCATCCTTCTTGGCCTTCTGTTCCCCTGGCCTAGGGGTATCCTTCTTCACTGGTACACTGGGTATGGTCTCACTGTCCTTTCTCTTCCTGGCTGATGGCATTTCCTGGACGCTGGATGTTGGCTGTTCTGAGGTGACTCTTAGGGCTTGTTTCCTAGATTCTGTGGGCAACTTCAGGGGCATTCGCTGCTGTTGGACCCGGAGGATCTTTTGGTCGACCACAACGACCATTCTCATCATTGTCTCCACAGCCTGGGTCATCTTATCAGCTTGCGTGGCCATCATCTCCCTCTGAGTCACTGCCTCATCGTGCAGCTTCAGCAAGATCTCCTGTTGCTGCACCGTGTTTGCGTCCAGCCTCGGCATCGTCTCTTCCATCCTGGTCTGCCATCCTTCATCAGTCACTCTTTCGCTGCCATCTCCTTCTTCCTTCTCGGTCTTTATCTTGGTTCCATCGAACTTTCCCACTTTGTAGAATCTGAGTACACTGTCATTCATTATCGTCAGTCCTTTGTTGAAAAAAACCCGAGATCGAAGTACCCTAGGGCGCTGCACATTGGTAGGTTAGTGACCGAGTCGACAATCTTCATTGACACGTTCCTCTGGAGGAAGACTCCTAGCAAGCTGCAGGTGTAGAAATGGCGATCAGAGTGGGTTCTGACTCTTTGGCATGCGTAGGCAATCCAGTACCCGAGGTGGACCTTCACATTGTCCAGCATACACCACATGCAGTACAGCTCTGGAGTAGTAAGAGTTGCACCCACTTGACCCAAGAGGTTGTACCTGATGTATACTTGTGCCGATCGGAGTACAGGGTCAGTGATGTGTATCCCCTTTGATGAGCTCGTCTTGAATTTTTCCACCTTCTTGTGAGCAATCATCCTCCAGGCCTCCTCGGCATCGAAGCCTGCTATATTCTTTGGTGCGCCGATCTCCCTCTCGTTCCAGGTTTCTTTTTCCTCTTCCTCGGGTGTGAGTAACCCCATTCTCAGTGACCACTCCCTAATACTCATCTCCATCTCTTCATTTAACAGCCGGAATGAAATTGTGTCAGCGTCGAGATCCGTAGTTGCCTTGAATTTGAAGGACGTGAAGAACTCTTTTGCCAGAGCCACCGGTACTTCCACTTCACATTGGTTTAGAAGCAACTCGAACACGATGCTTTTGAAGTAGGAGATGAACTTCTTCTCCGCTCCCAGATCCCACAGGTCCGAGAGGCACAGCTTCTTCCCGGATTTCGCCGACTTCCCATTCGCGGCGCGTCCATCACATGCTCGCTGCAACTTGGGGTCCTCGAACTGGACCATCGCTTCCAACAACCTCTTGGTCACAAGGACCTCCATTGTTTCGAACGGGCTTTCTTCCACAATAGGTATCATCGTCTCCTCATGCACTTCCTCTTGCTATTTCTCTTCTTCTGCTGGATGGGCAAATGGCACTCGGATTGCCTCCGGCTCGTTAATCACCACAGTGGTAGACGCTGGGCGAGATTTCTTCTTTTGAGGCTTAGCAGCATGCTTCCCCTTTCTCTTCCTTTCTGTCTCATATCTCGTCTCCAGGGCTTCCGGAGAAATATCCTTCTCGGCTGGAAAAGTTTCTTGGACCTGGGGGATATCATCCCCTGTTTCCTCTATGTCCTCCAGCCTTAGGCTCTTGGCCCTGCCTGCCTCTGCCTCATCCTCCTGCTTTCTATTCCGATGGGACTGCCTCCTTGTCAACCTCTCATCTGCCGGGGTCCCTTGGTCATCAGTAGTGGTGTCGTCTACCACGACGATCTCCGTCTCTACCTCCTCCCTTACATCCTCGGTCTCTTCTCATCACCCATAACCATAACCATAAGCTTCTCCACATCTTCACATTTTTTAAAATCCGTACCGGGTCAAAGTGTGCCAATATTTGAGGGATGGGGGTAGTACTTTATAATGATAATATTATTGATAGAAGCGAATTTAAATTGGGATTGACTGTCTTCTTGTGGTCTCTCATTAATTATGAGCAACTAGGGTGAGGTATTGATTCGCGGGAGAAGACGACACAGGTTGATCAATGATGATGAACTATCTGGCCTAAGAATTGGCTTGGTGAGATAACATGTTTGCACCTCCTCTATTATTTCAGTGATTCTAATCTAGACAGTTCTTGAATCTACTGCCCAATGTAACAGGTTTTTCAGAGTGCAACACTTTTTTATTCTCTCACTGTTCGTGAAAATGTCGGGTTTCTGTTGTAAGATATTTGTCTTTATAATTAGTTTTTGCTTCATTGTTATCAACTGTATTTCATGTTTAATTTATTGGTACAATAAATTGTTATTGTATAAATTTGTGATTTTAGAACTTAAAATAATAATATTGTTTCTCATTCGGTATACATGTTATTTTTTTTCTCGGTCTAATTTTATATTTTTTAATAATTATTTTTTATTTATATATTTATGATTTTAGATCTCATATAATGATATTTTTATGAATTTGTAAAATCATTTTACAGTATAAAATAAGTTTAAATTAAAAAAAAATGGATAGTGTATTGCACCTGGGTGATACTAGTTATAATTAAAATGATAGTTCTCCTATAAGGTTGGAAAATGTGCTTTTAACTACTTTATTTATTATAATTAAATTTAAGAAAAACATAACCTAAGTTTTTTCCTTAAAATGAAAGCCTAAACAACGAAAAAATGACTTAATTAACCCTAATTAAGTTACTACAAGAAATGTAATAGTAGGAGTATATTCTAAATAATAGTAGGTGTGTAAAGTACAACAAAATTTAAAAATAGGTGTAAGAGAGACAAAAGAGAAGCAAATCATTTGTTAAGACACACGAGATCGATATATTCAAGTTAATTTAATTAAGCTTACTTGAGTATATGAAATGTAGTAGTAATAAAGAATCGGGACAACAGTGTGTATGTTACAAATTTGTGAACTTAGTTGATTCTTAACTATTATCTTCATTTTATAATTAGTTAATCAGTAGTACTCCTAGTCTCCTGCTATCTTTATTTCAATACTTTTATAGTATTAGTACGTACTCTTATAAGTGAAATGTGTCAAGTGTGTATTCGTGTGTATTTTCGATATGTAAAATCAGACAGTTTAATCACTTTAAAGAAATGATGCCACAAAATTAATTCACCTTCCATTTGCATGTAACTTTACAATGGAATGTTTCTTTAACTTGAATTAGATAAAAGATTTTTGAGACTCCACATTTAGGTAGTTCATCCTATTAAAACAAACATTATGTAAAAAAATGAATTATAGGTTTGAATCGACACATTGCAATAGTAGACATTTGTTATGTTAATCGAATCACTTAAATAAGCGTGCAATAATAGTAAATGTCCTTTTTGGTCCAAAAACATATTGCGATTTTTTTATTTTAGTTCAGAACATTATCTTTTGAATTATTCAGTCCTTCACAAATAAAAACGGATCACATTTAGTGCGAATTGGATGGAACTGTTAAAACTTAACAGTCAACGAATTTTAATTCTATTTTGACCGGATTAAGAGTTAATAATTATGTTTTATTAAGAGTTAATAATTAACAGTCCACAAACCTACTCCTTGATAATCTGCATTTCTCCCCAAAACCTTGGCTGAAATAGCATGCGCAAGAACTGAATTCACATCTAAAATGCTAAGCAATCTCTCCTTATCCGCCCTCCCACTAAAATCTCCGATTCCAACATCTGCCTCTGGCCGGAAAACCTCCATGTCTGGAGCTTCTTCGCGCTCCTCGCTTGCAGAGAGAAACGAAATCAAGTTGCTGACACACTCACAATTCTTGGCAGTCTCCGGCCGCGCCCGCTGATCTCAGACTTCCTGATCTCTACCGCGCCTATATACTCTGCGAGCTCCGGCGTTTTCCCCCGGAAACCGCCGACAACCCAATCGGAGACGTCGAATGCGCCCGATCTCGATAAAGATTCGAGCTTTTTGCACTTCTTCAGCAGCCCATTAACCGTATCGGAATTCTCAGTGGCGTATGGATCGAGATTCGCCTGCTTGAAGCAATCCAGCGGGGCAGCGTAGCGATTCAAATTCATGAGGATTTTGCCCTTGCAGAGAAGGGTTTGAAATGGGAATTCTCGATGCTCAGTGCGGCCTCGCAGTCTCTCAGGGCTTCGGAGAATTCCGATTGACGGGCCCGGGCCTCGACCCGGTTGGAGAAGGCTAAGCAGAGGGTGCGTTGGAGATTTGAGAGACGGGATTGGCTGGATTTAGGAGAAATTTGTTCTTGGAAGAGAAGTATGATTTGGGAGTAGGTTTTGATGCTGAGAAGAAGCTATGTAGCTTTGGATCTCAGAATTTGAATTCTCTCTTCTTCTTCTTAGCATTTTAGGCATTAATCTTAACTCTTAGACCATCTTCAACCATTTACACCAAACTCAAACTCATTTTTGAGTATAAGTCACACCAAAAAGTAGTTTTATTCCAACCATTTACACCAAATTCAAAATTTACACCATTTTTGGTCACAAATTTTTTGCAGTAACACCATATTTAGTGTTATTTCATAAAAAACACCAAAAATGAGTTTGAGTTTGATGTATGGTTGAAGAAGATTTCTACACCAAAACTCATTTATGGAGTACGGTTGGAGATGGTCTTAATCTGGTCTAAATTCAATTATAAATCTTTGACTGTTAAATTTTAACAGTTCCATCCAATTCGGACTAAATGTGATCCGTTTTTATTTGTGAGAGATCAAATAATTCAAAAAATAATGTTTTGGACCAAAATCATAAAATCACAATATGTTTAAGAACAAAAAGGACCTTTACTCTATACTTTATGACAATTTTAATGTAAACCACGTCTATTTAATTCACAATTTAAGAACCATAATTCAGATTTTAATTATTGTGTTTTCAATCAAACTTGATTAATATTTAATAATATTAGGAGAGAGACAAAATAGCAAAAGCCGGTGGATAAAAATACTATAAAAATGTAAAAAAAATCCAAATTTATCCATGTTGGTTTGAGTTCGATGTTGGTGGTAGTGGGGATGTGAGTTTTTTGGATTTAATTTTACGCCGTTCTAGTTGAAACACGATGAATTTGGTAATGAAAGAAAAGGAGAAAGAAAGGAGAAGTTAATGATGATTGATGATACAGTTTTGTTATTGACACTTTGACACCTGCATAACAAACATAAGACATAATACAATATAAATTGATAGTGTTGTTATATTTTTCTCCCAATCAAGCAGGGGACAAAACATTCAAATTCACTTGAGACTTCAAGCAGCAGTGAGATGACATATATCTTATACTCCATTCCTCTCATAGAAATAAAAACCTCAGAGATGGCAAGAGTTTTAATATCAAATTAGTAAAGCAAGTGAGATGTAGAAAGAAAAGATGATTAGAATATTATTAGTGGAGAATGAGAATCATCTCATAAAAGAGAAAACCATGGAGTACCAAAATTGGAATAGTACTACTTCCGTACACAAAAGATATAAGTTTTACCATTTAGGGTCGTCCACCAAAATTAAACTAATTCTAAAAATGAAAAAATTTAAACCAATATTAATTTTACGCATCATTCTAAATATGGATCACACAATCCATTAATACTATTTTCACTTTATTTTTTCTCTATCTCTCTTTCTTTACCAATATTCATTAAAACATGTGTTATTTACAATTGTTTATTTTTTATAGACGAATGTAGTACTACATAACTTATAAATATCAGAAAAGAGAAAAACAACTTAGATGTCCTAAAATACCCTCCAATGCAAAAGAATAAAGAAATGACAAAAACATCCAGAAATAATTAGAAAAATACTTTAAATGAATTAAAATATTGTTTAAATACCATTTTTCAGTTCACTCTTTAGCACAACCTTTTACTTTTGTGCATTAAACGTTGGCGTGGTTATTTAAGGTCATTTTACTTGTATCTATTTGATTTGTTGTTGCTATTATTTCCAATGGAAAATATAAAATAATTACGATTTCATGATTAAGCTGTGGTAGTGTATGTGAAGCAAATCATCCCTACATTTCAATCCATAAATCATCCCTACATTTCAATCCATATTCATATTTTTACTCTCTCTATCCTCTGACAATGACATTAATTATTGTTTTCCCTCCATATTCTTTACATATTTATCGATTTTATGCCACTACGATCCTTAATTTTTTCCACTTATTATTAGATATCACTAATTATTACTCTTTATGTCTTATCTTCAAATTGACTAGTATTGTCCCTTCTAAAGGAAAAACAACTACAAATATGATGCGCTGTTAGCGGCGGACCAAGGTGGATTGGATGACCCCACCGGCTGTCCACCGGGCGCTACCGGAAAACATCAATTTTGACATTTGATCTGGTGTAGCTCCACCTCCGACCCTATGGCAACTTCAATTTCACCCGAAATCTTCGGTCTTTTACAAAAAAGTAAGAAGATAAAGGAACGATACTAGTAATAAAATAGAGGAGAGATACAAAGGAGGAGTTGCAGAGAATGCAGAATCTTGGAATATTTTTATTGCTTTAGTAATTAGGTTAAACGAGTGAAATTCTTTTGGCTAAAAGTTAGTGGGCAATTAATTAAATAGGTTGCATCATTTTGTGGATTAACTAAGCATAATTATTTTTATACAATTTCATTATATTTATATTTTATTTACTAAATTTTTTAAACTTTTTAATATTTGGTGCTAAATTTTTTGAATTGATGTTGTATATAAAGTTATTTCATCACTAATTAATATAATAAATTTTAAATAATTATTTAAATATTATATTTATTTGTAATATTTTTTATTATATCCAATCCCACGGATTTCATTTTCTGGATCTGCCAATGTGTGCTGATAATGCCTTTAGCCATATATAATTATAATTGTGGAATTGAAATTTTAGTGAGAGTTTTGGTTATATTAGATATATTGGAGCGAAAATAAAATTCAATAATTTGAATTAATAAGAGAATTAGTAATAATTTTTTTTACTACTATGTTGCTATAGTAATTCAAAACCCAACTTATTAATTGGACGAGAAGTACCGGATTACAATTATTATGATTAGATAGTAGTATCATTAACTAATTAAAATACCTTATCTCAGTAGTACTCAATACATTTAATTCGAACGAAAATTTAAGTTAGAAAAATTAATTAATCGATATGAAACAAATACCAACTTTAATTCATCAGGGGTAATTTAGGTATTTCAGATAGCGTCATCGCCTAGCCCTTGCAGGACTTCCTTGATTTCGACTCTATAAAAAAAACAGCTCCATTCCAGTCGTCTTTGTAACAATTACTCTGATCTCAAAACCCAGATCTCGCGAGGCTACAGATTTAGTACAACAAAAAGGAAAAGAAAAAATTATGGATGCTTTGGATTCAGTTTTCGATCCGCTGAGAGATTTCTCCAAGGACAGCATCCGCCTCGTCAAGCGTTGCCACAAGCCCGATCGGAAAGGTACAACTTTTCCAATAACAGAGTGAAGCCGATCGATGTTTGTTACCCTCAATTTTTATTATTATCTGTTGATTTTATTTGTGTTTGTATAGAATTCACCAAGGTCGCGACTCGAACGGCCATCGGCTTCGTCGTGATGGGTTTCGTCGGATTTTTCGTCAAGTTGATTTTCATTCCCATCAACAACATTATCGTCGGCGCAGCCTAATTGTGAGGGTTCTAATTTTACTTTCCTTTTTCCGGAATATTTGATCTGGAATTTGTTTAGACAAGTCGTGTCGAATGATTTTAATTGCGAATGCCTGTTTGTGGCTTGGATCAATGTGGATTTTTTCTGCGTTTTTCTTGTGATGGATCTATTAATAAAACCAAATTAATCGCCTTAGCTTTATGATACCTTTTCAATTTGCTGTTGCATGTGCATTTTGCTATGCTTAGGCATTCTGATTTAAAACAATGACTAATTCAAAATTCTGAGTTGATTATGCTAAGGAATTTGCTGGTGCATGTGCATTTTGCTACGCTTAGACATTATGTCACTGAGTTGATTTTGTTTATAACTTGTTTGGTTTCGTATACTATCTTCATGTGGGATCCAGGTTTACCTCGTTCATGTTGAATTAAAGAGGCATATAGTTTTCTTGAAATCATGTTATTCTATTGATTGTTACTTGGACTTAATGGGTAACACTATCTTCAGTGCATAACTTGGCCTTGATGAACTTGTCACAAAGTTGTAAAATTAAAAGTTAAAAATCCTGAGGGTCCAAGCATATGCATGTTTATGTTTATGTTTTTTTGCCTCATTTGCTGGTTTTATAATAGTAGAAGCACTGACGTAGCAAGTTAGGCAGTGTGACTGAAATCTCATGGATTAGATGTGAATGCAACTTAGTATAACAATTGCTTGGCTCATAAAGCTTCAAAGGTTTGCTTGCTTTCCAAATCATGGATTGTTTTAAGCAATGTGAGCGTTTTGTTATGTGTGTTTATGATGGGAGGGAACTGACTGTAACTCTGTTTTTTCATTTTTAATGGCAGACTTCCAGTTGCTAAAAGAACATTACAACATCCCAAGCATGGCTGTTCATTACTTAGACTCATTTGGCAAATTTTGTAGCACTTTTCTATCTAGTTGCTGACAGTTATGTTATATTTACCTGGTCCCATATGAACAACTTAAGTTTTATTCTAGACTACACTGTCTATGATTTCTGTTCCATCCAGCTAACCCTTTATTGACTGCAGATTTAAGTCAACTGTTAACTTTTGATCTATGCTTTGGCAGTAATGAAAGTTTATCTAGGTGATGTAATTAGATTGTGGAGTATTTCTAAGATGAGGAAAGTGTGCATAATACTGAAGCTAAAACTGCAGTATTTAGAATTTAGATCGATTTTTTTGATAAAAAGAACCATTTAAAGAGTGGTGAACAAAAACCAAGTCCAAAAGGAAAGTCTACAATTAAAAAACCACCAACCAGAAACAACAATCACAAAAAATACGATGATTTTGCCGAATCATTTGGTCATATTGATAAGACGATGATTATATGAACGTCTTGTACACATAGCATAAATATACAAATCACTCACAAATGACATCGTTCCAGTTTTATTGCAAATTATATATAACTCGTAGACATAAAACTAAAACGATGAGACTATCCCAACAATGAATTTCAAAACTTATGTACTGAAATCTAAATTTCAATTTCACCTAAATTCCAGTTTCAAACTTATATATAAAATTAAGAATTTAAATACTCCTAAGGCTAAATCAAAGGCTGAGTTGTAAAAAAAAGTCAACAAAGTTGAGACTTAATTATCAGTTAAATCTTATTAAAAGCAAAGATGAACACTTCAAATTTGTTTACACAGATCTTGAATGTAAGTACGTAGGTCGTGATATTGATCACACAATATAAGTACATAGATGGTAGATCACACGATATTAGAAGCAAGCCATTGTTTTGTGATCTCTCAACATATCAAGGCTGTATAGTACACCACAAAATTATGACTTTACATTAAAAAAGCATGTTATGTTTATCAAAAATTAAACTATAAGACAGCCAATAAAATATTGGTATAACTCACCACCTGCCCAATCACTAGAGGTCTCCATAATGACCTGTTTGGTAAACAACTATAAACCAAGAGCATCAATTTAGCTCAACCTCCAAAGAACAACCACAATCCACAAACTAGCCTCCCCTTCCCTCCACACTGCTTATTTAAGCACCCTAACAAGTCCAACCCTAACACAACCAACCCTAAACACAATGGCCACCAAGACATCACAAGAGGAGCAACGAGCAGGAGCGGAGATCATCCACGGTGCAGAGGAGTGCTACAACCACTCCCAAACGCTCTTGCACGACCTCGGGTTCCCCCGGGGCGTGCTGCCCCTCAAGGACCTCGAGGAGTGTGGCCTAGTCCGTGAAACGGGGTACGTGTGGATGAAGCAGAAGGCGCCCTACGAGCATTTCTTTGTGGGGTCAAACACCCTCGTGAGGTACGACCAAGAAGTGACTGCCTACATAGAGAAGGGGAAGATGAAGAAGATGAGTGGAGTGAAGAGCAAGCAGTTTCTTCTCTGGGTGCCTATTGTTGAGATGAGCATTGAGGAGGCTGCACCTCGGAACATCTATTTCAAGACTCCTATGGGAATTGGGAGATCTTTTCCTATCACTGCCTTCATGGATGAAGATGAGAAGAGCAAGTATTTGGAGCAAGTCAAGGCTTAGAAGGGCACAATTTTCATGATTTCTAGATCATTATCATCGTGATCAACTATTTTATTTTCTATTATTTCGATTCCGATGTTGTGTTTGTTAGTAGTAATTGCTAATGAGATGTGCTATTTCAAAAATGTCATATATTCTGAAAGATTTTTCTTGCCACAAAAAGAATATTTTAAGGTTATTTACCAATAAGTTATAGTTTGTTAATTTACATTTTAATTTAGATGAGTTAAGTTGAAATTATATCAATTTTGTATTTGTATTTTTTTGTTGTTGAAATCGCTAATTCACAATTCCTATAAATCGAATCAAATCAAATCACAATACATAACGATAAAGGGTGCAGATACCGAATACTGATAAATTGAAGGGGTCAAATAGAAATAACCAGTTTTTCAGCAGCCACAATCATTTTAAAAACCCTAGAAACCCCAGCTGCAATCGTCTCCCTCATTGCCGAATCCTCTCACGCCGCCCAGCTTCCGTAAGTCTACCCTCTCTCAAATCTCATGAATATGGCACTCGGATATTGTTTTTCTAGTTTCACTCAGAGTTTGTATTTTATTTAATGCAGGTCAATTCCAAATCCATATCGTCATCAAGCAATGGCCGTCAGTTTCTCCGACCTTAGTTCCGCCGCTGGCCTGAAGAAGCTCGACGAGTACCTTCTTACTCGCAGTTACATTTCCGGGTTAGTTTTTGCTCAAGCTCTAGCCTTTCAATTTGAGATTATTAGCGATCTATTGATTGCAAATACTACGCTGTTGTTGTTTTTTTACTTTGAGCATTCTAACACTGTGATCTGGCTATAAGACTCGATCTGAAACTTGATTGTTATGTTCGTGTTGATTTAGTATGTAAGCATCCGTTTATTTTTTGAACTTTTAGCATTCTAACACAGTGGTTTGGTTTCTAAGATTCGATCTGAAACTTGATGGCTATTCATTGTGGGTTTCTAAAACAACAATTATTGATTTGGGTTATGTATATTGATTTCTAGTCCCAATAGTCTCTCAGCTACAGATGTGTTGCAAGCTGAGATTCAGTTGGAAAATGTATGTTGATGTTGTTTTGATCTTTTTCAGGTACCAAGCTTCAAAAGATGATTTGACTGTTTATGCCGCCATTGCCAAGCCTCCATCATCAGACTATGTCAATGTGTCCCGGTGGTTCAACCACATCGATGCACTGTTGAGGATTTCGTATGTCCTTTATCTTAGATTATGTATTTCACAAATTTGAACTGTTAGATTGTAATTTATATGTTTGTGATGTAGTGGCGTTGCTGGTGAGGGAGCTGGCGTAATTGTTGAGGGATCAGCTCCGGCTAGTGATGCTATTGCAACTCCTCCTGCAACTGACAATAAGGTTGATCATATTTCTGATTTATACTATTTCATTTACAATTATAATGATGAAGATTTTCTTAAATTTGACCTTCTTTAGAAGATTGGCTCACATACTTTTAGTTACTGAGTATTGATGATAGTAGTGTCATTGAGTGATATATGCGAAATACTATATCTATTATAAAGCTGGTTTACAATGTGGATTTGCTTATCTTGAATTTGGTGTAATGTGTGTATTCAGGCGGTTGCTGCTGACGACGATGACGATGATGATGATGTGGATTTGTTTGGTGAGGAGACTGAAGAAGAGAAGAAGGCTTCTGAAGAGCGCGCTGCTGCTGCAAAGGCTGCTGGAAAGAAAAAAGTTGGTGAGTTCATTGTTTCCATTTCCCAAGGAATTTGAATCTTTTTTCATTTATCATCAATAAAACCTTATTAATCTTTGTTGGTTATTATTCCTCAGTTGGGAAGTCATCGGTTGTGTTGGATGTGAAGCCATGGGACGATGAGACTGACATGAAAGTCCTCGAAGAGGAAGTTAGAAAAGTGCAGCAGGAGGGTCTCCTTTGGGGAGCATGTAAGCTTTTTAACTTGGTACTCCATAAATAACTGGTCATAAGATGCTTGATAAGACAACATTTTGGAAATTATTTATTTATGTACTTTGTGATTTATTTCTAAAGATTGTTCCTGTTGTGTATCACATCACATATTCCAAATTGATTATTGATATAATTTTTTATTTACAGCCAAGCTTGTCCCTGTTGGATATGGAATCAAGAAGCTACAAATTATGATAACCATTGTGGATGATTTGGTATCTGTTGACAGCCTCATTGAGGATTATCTTACCGCAGAGCCAATTAATGAATACGTCCAGAGTGTAGACATTGTGGCCTTCAACAAAATATGTAAGTATTTTCTATTCTGATGAAGTGCATCCTTTTATCTTAGCCCATATTAAGTTTCATGTTTAGATACACATTTATGTTAAATAGCGATGTTTGCTCATAATAGCATCCTAATATTATGTGCTGAGAGAGGTAATTGAAGCATGGCAACCAATCTTGCGAATAACTAACTATCTATCTAATGTTGCTAGTCCTTGCTTGTTGTCGTCCTATTCTCTACTGTACAGTTGTGAGATTGAATATTTGTACAATATCTAAGTGGTAACATTTTCTTTTGCAGAATTTGCATGGTTCATGATCGATCATATATGTGCGGAGGATCACGAGCAATGTAGCCTACGTAGTAGTAATATGTTTCCTTTTGAATGACTCTGGGACGTAGGGAATCCTAAATTGCTATTGTTTCAAGATTTTCAAGATTGCTTGGGCTTACAATTTTATGGTTTTTATTTTTTTAACTTTCCAAATTTTGCATATTTTTAATAGTGCTTTGTTGAATTCGTTTATGTTATTTTGTTTTATACTATTAAATTAAAGGATTAAATAGGCGTTCATGTTTTCTGTTTTCCAAATCTCTTTTCCCAACAAAATCACGTAATTATTTTGTATCACCCTTGGCTTATTTATATCATGAATGGCGTAGCATTCTTTTTCAAGTTTCGAATATCGGCTTATTTTTAAAAAAATCACCCAGTTTTAAACACGTATTTGTATTTTGTCCCCTGGAAAGTCCTGTCCTCAAAAAGTAACTTGCCCAAATTGCGTTTCTTTACACGATGTTGAGTTGGTACGGCGCGTTTGTCCGTGAGAATGTTACAGAAGTATGAAATTTCTAAATTTTTCAGTTTTCATATCTTCATACAAAATAGTGCTACTCCAGTATTGTATTTTAGTGATCCTTGGGTATTGATGTTATTTGGAGTATTATCTTTTTCCCTTTTTCACTTCTCTTTTATCTCAAAAAATCTAATCAACTAGCAACATGACCGAGATAGTGAGTGTTTTTATAGCGTTAAGTGTTTTTATCGAATGACGTTATTTTGCCTCTGCATATATTTTCGAGTGACACAAAACCTTGATGCCCACCCAAATTAGAAAAGATTTGGATGATTGCGAAATTTGTACACTATTTATAGCTCAATTTTTCAAAAAATGTGTGAACAAGAAGAATTTTGTAGATTTATTTAACAAAGTGCTCAAGCGTTTTAATTATGCCACACCAGATGATATAACATAAACATAATGTAACTTTTCCAGTTTCTAAATTATGTTGAGCTAGTTATACAGGAATACAATATCAATTTTCGAATCGTTGATGTGAATACAATATTCATTGGAATTCGTTAGCATTGAAAGAGAAAATGAAATAATTATTAATTGGTTAATTTAATCCATTTTTTTAGTTACTACGCTAAATACAGAGCAGGGACGCGAGAGATATGATACGTATTCGAGCGAGGATGCTTTGCCGGAGGGCCCCGACTCCGATCTCTTCGTTTACTACTGCAAGCCTTGCGCCTCCCATGTCCTCATCACCGCTACTTATCTCCTACATTCTTTTGTTGTCTTTCCATCCATTTATTTATTTTTATTTTCATCAATTCGGTAATGTAACTGTGAGTGCTACCACACCATCACTGCTTGCTTTATTTTGAAGAAAATCAAAGCAGCAACATTAAAACTTTTACTGGCACAAGAATTTCATTTGGGATTACTTTGTAACATTGATCTAAATTGTTTCCTTCACCTATTCAAAACTCAAGCTTTTTCGCTCTGAAGAGTAACATTGCATTTGAGAGAAACAATATATTTTAAATCCCTTATGATTTACAGAGTTGGAAGATGCAAACACTCACAAGATAACATAAATATATTGTAAGCACCATGCCATATCTAACTAAGAGACTGTCCCTTGCGTTACTGATTTGTAACTAGAGGTTGGGTTAGTGGTTCAAACATTGTCCTACCCTTTTTTTTCCAAAGTCACAAGTTTTTTTGTTTCACATAGCAGAAAAATTAAAAATATTCATGCATCTGCACTTAAGTTCCTATCTTTGAGGATTCAGGCCTAACCTGCCAGTCTGTGCTATCTTCATCTCTGTATATTTATATTTTGTTACATGCAAGTGCTGGAGTAATTTAAACGCTTGGCCTTACACTGACTTGCTGTTTCATATTTGAGATTCTGATTTTTCAGTTTTCTTTTTAATGTTATATAACTAACATTTTCTCATCCTGCTTAATGTGAAATGTGCTTAAAGTTTGTATCTGTACACTGAAGCATATTTTTAGATACACAATTGCAGAAAATGCCCAAAAGAAAAACAGACAATGCATATGTTTTGAACAGGAAGAAACATCTTGCAAGGCTGAATACTAGCGAAGCAGGAAAGATCCTCTTAAAGCGGTAATTTTCTGTTCGACAATTATATACAGTATCATCTGGTGCATGTTCACTGTTTTGTGACTGATTCTTTCCTACCTTTTGTGGGAAATACTCAACATCAATTTATAACCTTAAAATGATGGAAAATGGATACATGGAGATTTTCCTTGCCTTTTTATAGCTTCATATACTATAATGTATTGCATACCTTTATAGGTAATGATTGCCTAATCATTTCTCTGTTAGCAATTGAAGATAATCTAGATAGTTAATCATTTTTTCAGCTTTTTATTTAGTAAACATATTGATCTGAACTCACAATGTTCTTATTTATGATGGTGCCTTCTTAATCCAGTGGTGAAGGGAAAGTGGAGAGGCAGTATCGAAACAATTGTGTGGGTTGTTAGATTTTTGTTTGCTATCGTGCAGAAGAAGACCTTGAGTCTGCCTCATACATATATGTAGTTGATGGTGCACTCAGTACAATTGCTGCTGAAACTAATCCACAGGCAAGATTAATTGAATTCTTAAATCCATCATTTTTGCTTAGCCTGTTATAACCAATACTTTAGCCAGATATGCAAGAAGGATCTCAGATTTTCTGAATTGCTGTTCTGTGAAAATTCTTAATCTTTTTTTTTTCTTTCCAATTCTCATTCTTTTTTGTCCCGGGGCACACATTTTTATTTTTTCCTGCTAATGCTTGTAGTTCACTCTTTCATCAGATAATTGTTTTGGTAGGTTATTATTTGATCTTTACTCCATGCTCTAGGATGCTCCTGTTCCACCTTGCATATCACAATAAGAAGGGGGTCTTGTGCAAGTAGCCATAGAAGTGGAAGACCGCGCACAACGTTCTGCAATCACGAGTAAGGCGAGGATCCATTTCCTAGTAATGCATTTGACCACATATGTGTTGCATTTAGCCTATAATTCTTAAGACTAAATAATTATGTTAATTTTTTGGTTTCAAAATTTTCCATGGTACAGAATATAAATTTAGAGCTACGTTTGTGAAAATTTGTCTGTTAAATGGCTTTTGACACTAATGGTTAGATGAAGTTTGCATATGAAATATGATTCTGGTATTACTTATTTAAACGTGGATGGGTGTAAAAAAGTAATCTGTCACGGAAAGAGATGCCATGTTTACATCAATGATGCACTTCTATTGCTAATGACTGTCTATCATTCTCGTTCTTCTATGTCCAATGGCTGCCTGGTTGGACTGCAAGGGTCAGATGCAGCACAAATAAATTTGTCATATGCATGTAATCTGAAATGAAAAGAAAGCTAGATGTTTGAACTCTTAACATGGTAAATAGCATTTGGTGCTTCTGTTAGATGCTTTAGCTATAGACACCTTATCAATATTCTGCAAGTTACTATTACGCATGCAAGTAGTTTTTCCGAAATTGACTTATGATTCTGTTAGGAATACTTTGTGATATCATTTTGGAAAATAATCATATTAAGCCAAATCTACTAGCTAAATTTTGTGTGGTATGTATATCTACTGTTAATAGTGAGCCCCAATACCATCTAGTAATTCTTAAGGATCAACTTCCTGTAAAGGGTACAACTCGGTGTTTTAATGTGCAAAAACAGGACTTATACTATTCCCTGATGGCTGTCTGATAGTCAATGTACCTGTTTCTAGATGCTTTTCAAATTTTATTTGATATGTGGGAAACTATAGAAAATAATGCATTCAATGCTTATAATGCTGCTCCTTAACTTTCAGGAGTGAATGCTGATGACGTTCGAGTGACTGTAGCTGCAGTTGCTGCTCGAGGAGAAGCTAACAATGAACTTTTGGAATTCATGGGGAAGGTACACAGAATAATCTTTTCCTGGTATAGCACTATAGCTTCATTTTGTAGCTTGAAATTGAGACTGATCTGGTAAGTTTCGAGGCAGGTTTTGGGTCTAAAATTAAGCCAGATGACACTTCAACGAGGGTGGAATAACAAATCAAAGCTTCTGGTGGTACGTTGGATACTAGCAACTTGATTTTCCAAGGGTTTTGTATCTTTAACAGTGGTCTTGTGTCAATAAATATCAATTCTTTGGCGTTATAGTTTCTCTATGCAAGGAAATGATATTTTATAGATTTTGAGAAAGTGCTGGAGGTTAATATTGTGAATATCGAAAGAAAGGATGATCCAATAATGCAAGAAATGCTTCTGCTTCAGTTTGGTAAAAGTAGAACTAGCTTTAAGTATAAGCCCCAAGTAAAAAGAAATAGTAGATGGATAAAGAAGAGAGTGGAGCTATGAATATCTGATGCTCTCTGCTTTAAGATTGAACTCTGTCTGCCTTTTGCATTTTTCTGGACAATGACTACAATTTCTGAACCAGGTGGAAGATTTGACAGCCAGGCAGGTCTACGAGAAGCTTCTCGAAGCTGCACAACCATGATACTTCTTGACGATTTGCAAAACGTTGGCTCAGTGGTGCTACCTGACTCAATAGCTTGGCGACTTCTGCTGGTTTTAGTACAGTTCTTGAACTGCTGATGCTTCATCTCTTGTATCTCACTGTAAGAGGCTCGTGTGTGTAATTTGCCCCCCAAACATTTGTTTTGCTAAGAATGTAGTAAGAGATGATGTTTCGAACCCAAGAATTTTGGCCATGGAATTCTCACCCTCAGCTTTCAAATTCAATAACAGATAATTAAGACAAAAGTCTACTATTGATTCCGATAATTTTGGTCCTTAAAATTATGAATTGATCCTAAACAAATGACAGGGTCGTGAAATTTGACGGTCAAAACAACTTTGACCTGATTAGTAATTTAAACAATATCGGTTAAACATTTAAATATTATACCAAGATTCCTTTTGATCCTAAATATCAGAGTATTTTAATCCAAAACATTATGTTAATTAGCCTCCGGTCTTAAATATTATGAATTTTCCTATATTTTTTCCATAATTTGCGCATGTCGCTTCTCCTCATAATTTACGACGATATTATTAAACACTTATTTTGTGAGAAAATCAAAATCAATTTGAAATTTCAAAAATAGGGTTTTAGAACTGAAACCTTAAACCTTAATCTTGCCGTCAGCATCGCCTTCATCTTGGTCGATTGCTCATATTCATTCACGATTGGAGATTGTCTATCACCTGTCGTCATGGCCAATTATGAGCAGTAACATTATAGAATGTTTGAATTTAGGTGTTAGCTTCGCCTTAAATTCGTCGTTAAGCATACAATTTCATAGGCGGACATTGGGACAGAATTTGAACTTTCAAACTCCTAATGCTTTTCCATTCAATATCAGTAAAAGATTGGGTCGTAACCACCGCCAACATAAATCGCTAATGAAATCCTAACATCATAAAAATTTAACGGCTCCATCAATTCTTAGAAGAAAAGAACAACTTCAGTGTTAACGATACGAATCCAGCAAACATAATGTTGAAGATCAAAATAAAAAAAAGTTTATATACTAAGGAGCAAAAATAATGTTTAAAGTACTGATTAAGTAAAAATCACTTGGATCGTAAATTAAACGGCACATTGATTTTTAAGATAGAAAGTGATGATATGAAGAATGTGGAGCTACGAAAGCCCAACAAAACGAAAGCAAACCAACAAATATTGGGCCTTAGTAATAATGCAGTGAGTCTTAAAAGAGAAAGAGACATTTGAGTGAGGGAACGCGTCGTCGTCGTGTTCTTCACCGTTATTCAAATCCATTCTTCTCACTGAAATTTCAGGACAGGGATATCTATCAGTTCCTCAATCTGCGCACCATCTCTATTGATTTCATTTTTTTTTTCTTTCAAATCTACGGTTATCGAAGCACAATTGCCCTAATGTTCGTATGTAGCCTTCCAACATTTTTTCTGCTGCACAATTCTCACTTTTAGTTTCTAATCTCATTGTCTCTACTAAAAATCCCTCGATTGCTCCAGCTATTTTCGTGATATACCCCTTAATTCACCCACACTTGACACAAATCTCAGAGGAAATAGCACACTCGGCGACCGGAGCTGCGCACATGCTGTAGATTCAGAAGGTTTAAGGTAAATATGCGTATACGAGTTGCAATCAATTGATAGGGTACATACATAATTTCCCTTTTTTTCATGTTCGCATGCCGTAATTGAACCCACGAACGCATCTGCTTAAAGAAAGTGCAGATAAGGTTTTTCTTTTTTCTTCTTCTGAATTTTGCTTTGTCATTGCTGGTTTCTTTTTGCAGAATTTGAGATAATCTGTGAAACATGTTGCGGTCACCTTCATGGTTTGTTGAAATTTAAATGATGGCGAAAATAAAAGAAAATTCTGTGTAATAGTGTTTTCATATAGCAAGATAAGAGATGAGTTGATATTTTTTTGTAGTTGAGATTTTTTTAAGATATTGTAGGCACTCTTTTTTTGAGAGAGAGTAACTGTGTTTTAGATGTTTTTTGATGTTTGTCTTAGTTTTACACTACTGATGCAAAACATTACTCCCTTGGATTGATGTTGCTATGTTTTTCCATGTTGTAGGCTTGAAATTACAATGAACCAGCATAATCCAAACAGCAATAACAATCTGATTAGAGGAAATATAAGTTTTGCAAATGCAGGGGGGGTTCAAATGCAAGTGCAAAGGCCAATGCAAATATCCATGAGCAATAACCAACAACAGATACCCCATCAGCCTCATGTGCAACATGCGGGAAGGCCCTATTTCGCAGGACATTTCCAACTATCTGAAGGTCAGCCTCAGACATTTGTCCAAGCCCAGCCTGGGCAAGTTCAAGCTCCTGCGCAAATCTTGGCCTCACCCCAGGGAAATGCTAACATTAGCATCTCATCTCCTCCCATGTCCACACCGGGTTCTGGTGCAGCTGGAACGGGCAAGCGCCTTCATAAGCCTCCTTCTCGGCCTTCTGGGGGATCCTCTGGCCAGGGCACTGCTTCTCCTATGAAAACTATGGAATTGGCCCCTGCTGTGCGTAGAGGGAAGCGGAAGCTTCCTGATAAAGTAATTCCAGAAAAAATTGCAGCTATAATTCCAGAATGTGCTCTTTACAGTCAATTGCTAGAATTTGAGGCTCGTGTGGATGCTGCACTTGCAAGAAAGAAGATTGACATCATGGAATCTTTGAAAAACCCTGTCCGGGTTCAAAAGGTTCTTAGGATATATGTCTTCAATACTTTTGCTAAGCAAACAGATATAAGTACAGATAAGGAAAATTCTGAGCCACCTTCATGGTCCCTTAGGCTAATTGGACAAATTTTAGAGGATGGCAAGGATCCTATTGTGGAAGGGCAGATTGAGAAACCAAAGTGTTCATATCCAAAGTTATCATCTTTCTTTAAGAAAATCACGATATACTTGGATCAGAATCTATATCCTGAAAATCATGTGATCTTATGGGAGAGTTCTCGATCACCAGCGCTCCGTGAAGGTTTTGAGGTGAAGAGAAAAGGCGACAAGGAGTTCACAGCAATTATTAGATTGGAGATGAATCATGAGCCTGAAAGATTTAAATTGTCTTCAGCACTGCAGGAAGTTCTTGGAATTGAGGTGGAGACACGTCCCAGAATAATGGCAGCACTTTGGCATTATGTAAAGATGAAAAAGTTGCAAATTCCTGGTGAAGCTTCCTTCTTCATGTGTGATCCACCACTAAGGAAGGTTTTTGGTGAAGATAAATTGAAATTCTCCACGGTTCCTCAGAAGATTACTCCACACATCACTCCACCTGGGCCCATACATTTGGAACATAGGGTGAAGCTTTCTGAGGATGGTCCATCTGGAAATACTTGTTATGATGTACTGGTTGACGTTCCATTGTCACTGGAGGGTAAAAAGGATTTTTTGACTAGTTTAGAGCAAAACAAAACAATTGATTCCTGTGAAGAAGATATTTCTTCTGCATTGAAGAAGATACACGAGCATTGTCGCCGGCGTGCTTTCTTTCTTGGATTTAGTCAGTCGCCTGCAGAGTTCATTAATACCTTAATAACTTCTCAAGCCAGGGATTTAAAAGTTGCTTCTGCTGATGCTGGTCGTGATGTGGAGAAAGAGCGTCGGGCAGAATTCTATGATCAACCATGGTAAATTTTTCACCCTCTCATTTAATTCCAAATCTTGTGTCGCGAATCTTTTAATTCATCCTTTAATAAACGCAGGGGTTATCACGTTTCCTTTAATCTGCAGTTAGAAGTCGCCATGCATATTTTATTAATGTACTTTTGCTTATGTTTTGTGGTTGATTTTCAATTTTGTTCTTCTACACATCTTTGTGCTGTCTCTCTGAAAATGGACTTTTCTTTCCGGTGAAGCAGATATTATTTTTACAGCAGTATCTATTTTTCATGATTTATTAGCTGTTTGTTCTATTGTATGCTTATAACAATAACGATTGCTGTAATGATTTTGGTCTTGGTGCATTCCTCTAATGTTCATGATACTTTCTATCCTGTGTTTTATAAATGCGGTTTTTTTAATCTAGTTGAATTTTAGTTGTGCACAATGCTTATCTCAATGGCAGGCTTATCTCTGTGTATGCTGCCTTTAATTGCGTATCTATATCCAATTCTGTCTGTTCGACTTCCTCAACACCATGATTGATGTTGTAGGACTGAGGATGCTGTTATCCGGTACTTAAATCGCAAGCCTGCAGTTGGAAATGAAGCAGCTGGAAACAAGTAGTAGGTGTAACCAGTGAGCTTTTTTGTGCAGCCGACTCCATTTAACTCGGACATCATTGAGATTTTGCAACGATGGAACACAAAACTTGTGAGTTATCATCATTTCATAGGTTTAGATTGTTGTGATTTTGTGTTTGTAGCATTACTATGCTAGGAAGGGCAGTTATGCACATATGCTCAATTAGGAAATTTGTATCCATCTGTGTAGGCCTCTCTCTTTTATTTCTCTCTTATGTTTTTCATTACCATTCTAGACATACAATTGCTACTTCTGCTGCAGTTCTGTTTCAGATTTAATTCTTTTGCTTCCACAGCTATACTCTGTGACATGTTTCAAGAATCATTGAATTACTTAATACTCCCTTTGTACTACAAAAGTATGCATTATTTCCTTTTTAGTCTGTCCTACATTAGTAGGCACTTTCTAATTTTAGAAAAAAAAAATATTTCTCTCTAATGAGGTGACACCGATTCTCCACCAAAGATACTTCAATCACTTTTTCTTTCCAAACTTTAGCAATTGTGCATTAAAATTCCTACTAAACTAAGAGCGCATACTCTTATGGAATAGAGAGAGTAGCAAAAAGTAGTGTGTGTGAGATATTTAATAGTAGTCCCTCCCTCCGTCCCAAGGTACTTGAGTCGTATTCCTTTTTGGGTTGTCCCAAGTTAGTCATTTCTCTTTTTTGGCTAAAAACAAAACACCTAATCTCACTTACTTTACTTTCTCCCCTACTTTATGTAACTCATAAACACAACTTTCTTAAATCTCGTGCCGAAAAGAAACGCCTCAAGTAACGTGGGGCGGAGGGAGTATGAATTTCGGAAAAGACAGATTATCATTTTTATATGAAACCCAACTCGGAACACATGAGATTTGCAAAGTACTAGCAAAGAGTAGCTTGTTAGAGAAATTTAGTGTTATAATTTCATCGGAATTGATTATAGAACACACTAATCATTTTGAATATCATATAGGTCTATTTTTTACAAACAAAATTCGTAAAATGCAATATTGTATACTAGTAGAAGTATCGCATGCATACGACTCATGATTTTTCCTTATTTCTAACAATTGCAACAATACATATTGTACTCAAGTCTCAAATAACACACGATTAGGTCAACCAGAGTTGGAGAATGAAACAACTAGTCAGTCGCAAGGTTCTTGGACTACAAAATGGCTCTGTTGACTCCGAGTTGGGTGCATCATTTGTCTTTGGACATAAAAGACCAAAGTTAGACTTGGCAGTAGTAGTTGTGAGCATATGTTGTTGAATATAAAGTGCACCTAGGATTTAATATAATTGTGCATATTGTTGAAGACAATATTGTATAGATTGTTTAAACGTGTTGCGGAAGACAACGATTTGATGTGAATTAAATATTCATCTCTTATCCCGTAAAATTTATTGGTTCTACACATATTTGGACTCAATTTAACACAACATTTTAATTTTAGGGTATGGAAGAGACATAAAATGAAGTTGGAACGAAGCCAGAATATTCCGCTCGACTGAGTGGAAATGTGTCTAGAAGTGACTCGGACAAAATGACTATCAAATTTCCAAGTCAGAGAGTTTCACTCAATCGAGTGGAAATGTGACGAGAAGTAACTTGGACAGAGTAGGTCTAAGTGACCAAAAATTCCAAGACAGAAGGTTCCACTTGACCGAGTGGAATTATGTTTATGCTCAATCACAAATTGACAATTTTTGATCAGTTATAAGTTGCGGTTGTGCTCTTTTTAGGGAGATTCTGACAGAACGAGATAGAGGACAAGAGAGGAAGAGGAAGGAAGAAAGAGAGAAAGAAAGTTCTGGCCATAATTCTGACCAATCGGACCGCTAGCATCTGTTCCATATCACGATAGCATGTATTCTACGATTTTATTTATGTTATCTACCATGTTTCTAGGCTAGGTCTTCAATTGTTGCTCCAAACATGATTTAAATTTGTAATGGATGAATCCTCATCTATTTTATTTACGTTTTGACATCATTGATGTGTTTAATTTAATGTTTGAATATATCACTTTAGATGCCTCAATAAATATACTCCCTTCGTCCCAATAAATATGCAACATTTGGTTTCTGGCACGAGAATTTATGCAGTATTGTTTTGTGAGTTAATGAAGAGAGAGTAAAGTAAGAGAGAAGAAAAAGTAGAGATAGAATTGTTTTTATTTTAGGAAACATTTCATTTTTATTGTGACAACCTAAAAAGGAAAACGTTGCATTTCTAATGGGACAGAAGGAGTAGATGTTTAATCCTTGTTTATCTTTTTGTTGATATAGACTTTGATAGACTAATCAATTGATGTGTTGTTGAATTTGAATTGTTCAGATGATAATTTGATAACAAATTATGTAAGTTTATACTCCTCCTGTCCCACAAAGATTGTCTCACTTTGACCGAGCACGGGTTTTAAGAAATGTAATGAAAAGTTAGTGGAATGTGGGTTCTACTTTTATATGTTAGTTTTATGATAAAATGTGAGTAGGAATGAGTTAGTAGAATATAGTGTCCACGGCAAAAAATGGTAAAAAGTGAAATGAGACAAATTTTGTGAGACAGACGAAAATAGAAAATGGGACATGACAAATATTAGATGATATTTTAATCCCGCGTTTCCATATGAATTTAATACTATATTTGAAAATTAGTTTATTGAACAAGTGTTCAACTTACTGTGAACTTTACATTGTAGACATGTTCAGTGCACACGATTATGTTGATATATTAGTCCCTTCACATAACTTGGCCCTCACTATGTTTATAGATGATTGCACAAAGTTTTGTTATATTTACTTATTAATATGTGAAGAGAGAAGAGTTTGCAGTGTGCGTGTGTGCTTTTGATAATTCTCAATCTAACATGTCCAGAGGATTCGACTAGATATCAGGGTCTAGGTGATCATGAAACTATCAGACAGGGGTCGTTGGATACACTCTACCTCTTCAAAAACCTCAACCCACTATACTATAACTAACACAGGGAAATAAAGGATCAATCCCACGAGGACGGATGTGTTACGAAACTGCATTTGGGATGTTTTGGAAAAGGGGTTGGCTGCTGTCACGCAATTTTTGGGTTGAGAACTTAAAACTACTGGGTCTAGGAGATTTAAAATTATTTTTCTCTAGGAAACGAGAATGTACAGAACATGCATGACTTGAGAAATGAAATTTTGACTATTTTAGATAACTGGAGTCAACGGACTAGACGGACTTTCCTAAAAACTGCAGAAAAGCAAAAGGACTTGCAGAAAGTACCAACAAAAGCATATTTTATTCTAACTACCAACAAACTTCATCTTCTTCATGAATCAAACGAGAATATCAGAAAGAACAGAGCATTTAACACCATAAAAGCAGAGTAAACTTCAGATCCAAACTTAAAACGAGAAATTAAAGCCGAAACTAACAGATCTCCGCTACTGGACCTAGAGAATGCGGAAACAGAGATTAAAAAGCCATAACCATGCAGAATGTAATCAATAAAAACCAGATCTACCAAACACCAACTCAAATCCACCACGATTCAACAGATTCAAACATCACCATACGTAAATCCACAGCCTCCAACAACAAACCAACAGATCTCAGCTCCAAATATCCAACAATCAACAATAACGAAAGAGGAAAGCAACCAAACAACATCAACTCAACAAGATCCAACAAAAACCAACATAAACTTCCACAATATGCAGAAATAGGTTCGGATCCAGTAGATCAAAGTCAGAAACTAGAGTTACGAAACTAAAAACCAACAAGTACTTAAAACAGAAAGAGAACTAAGCAAAACGAAAGTAAATATTGTTTCTTCGCCTTCACAAGGCGGTGTTACACGATAGCAAAACGATGAGAACCACCACGGCAGCCAGAAATTACCTCATATCCAAGTGCGCAGCAACTGAAAATGTATTTGAAGTGAAGAGCTAAGTGATGAGAACAAGGAGCCTCCAAAAGTGAGCTAGGCAAGTGTGTGGAAATCTTCATTGTTGAACTCTTTATATAGGTGAGGCTCTGATCCCTAGGGCATCCTTTTGGTGAATTGACGCTTATGCCCTTGGATAAGATGCTTTAGAAATCTGCTTTTTGCTCCTTTCTGTTCCTGTCGTCAACTTTCTCATTCTCTCAGGTCTGGACGACGACATTTGAATTTTACTTCAATTTCATCTCTTTTGCATCTGTCAGGTTAGGGAACAACAACTCCTAGGTCCGGCAGATTTATTACGCACCAGAACTCAGAAACATAGATTAGCGCCCCAAAAACACATAATTTTCACCCAAAACCAATGCATGAAACGAGCCTTATTAATATGATAACAATGAGACGATTGAAGCATTTACACATTTCTAAAATAAAGACGAAAATGAACTCCTCTACCGAATTAAGTACATGTATGAAGTGATTATACAAGTGATTCGATTTAACCGTTAAAAAAAATAATCTCATACTCCTTCTGTTTGTTTCATGGTAGTAGAGTCATTTTTCCATTTTGAGCATTCAATGATAGTATAGTCATTGTCTTTTTAGTACACATTCTTACTCTTCCTTTTACTTCTCTCTTTCTTTATTCTTCTACTTTTTCATTTCTTCTACTCCCTCTATTTCGCCATAGTTGAGGCGAAACTTTTCGGCATGGAGTTTTATAAATGAATATTAGGGGTGTTAAATAAATAGATAAAAAAGTAAGAGAGAGGAAAAGGTAGAGAGAATAAAGTATAAAGTGAATAAAGTAGAGAGAATAAAGTAAGAGAGAGTAAAGTAAGAAAGACAAAAAAGTTACCATATAAGGAAATGACTCAACTATGAAGAAACTTTTCGAAACGGTAAAATGACTCAACTATAGTGAAACGGAGGGAGTACTTTATTACTGTTTTTTATTTAATACATTACACACAATTTTCATAATCTCCGCATAAAAATAAATGTCTCCACTACTTTGGAACGGAGGGAGTACAAAGGATTCGAAATCCATTTGTTAAGATATACTCCCTCCATCCCCAAAGAATATGCACTTTGGGTTCAGCACGAGTTTTAATGTAAAATTGGTAAAGTAAGAGAAAGTAGAGAGAAAAAGTAATTAAAGTATTGTTGGTGGAGATTGAGTCCCACCTCATTAGAGAGAAAAAAACCTTCCAAAATTAGAAAGTGCATATTTTATGGGATGGACTAAAAAAGAAAAAGTGTATATTCTTGTGGGACAGAGGAAGTATGATTCAGAAGATAAATAAAAATATTTGCTTTGTTCTACAAATGATTTCAAATCCGTTCATTATGTTTTTTTGTCCAAATGATGAATTAGATGTGTTCAATGCGTAAAAAAATTAAAGTACTCCCTCCATCCCATAGTAATGTTACACTTTCTTTTTTAGTTTGTCCCATAAAAGATGTCATATTTTCTCTTTTAGAAAAAGCTCTCTCTCATATCAATTATAAAATTATATTTTCTCTCACCACTTAAAATACAAAATAATATCTCCTAAAATCTCGTGTCATCTCCCAAGTGTGACATCTTCTCTGGGATGGAGGATGGACTTGACAAAAAAAAAAACAAAAAGTAAAAAAGCCTATTATATGAAGCTTAAATGTGAAAGTAACAAAATATTACTGTAGTAAATATGTAGTTTTTCTATCTAATTAATATATATTCCTTTGTCGCGTTGACAAATTGCCCCCTTATATATAATGGTATTGTAATATTAATATAATGATTATAATATAGTATGTAAGTAGTACAATAATGTCAATGTAATTTCGAATCTTATGGCTAAAATAGATTTAATTTCTACACAAGTGGCCAGACTCCAACAGTCGTGCCAGCATGAAAATCTATATTGACTTGTAGAGATATAAAATACAATAAGTATAGTTTAATTATATCTGTGGGTGGAAAGTAGTACATATAATACCCGAATGAAGTAAGTACAAAATAGGAGTACAATTTTAAAATACAGAACAGAATACAAAACTCAACACCTTGCAAATGGTCTCTGCTGTTGCGGACACACGTTCCTCACACCCACGACACGTATTTACTTCTCATTTCGGACTTCAACATCGGTACGGCTGTACCACAATTTTGTCACGTGCTCCTTTAACAATTATTTTTAAAAATTATTGCTACGTACCTTATGATAATTAAGTACATTGTTTATTAAATAAATGTCCTCTTGCTAAGTTACATCTCTCTTTCTCTCATACTATAAATATACAAATTACAACCCGACTCTCTTTTAATTATTCAACAACGAAGGGAATATGTACGTCTGTTTTGTTATATAAACCAATTACCCACAAAAAATACATTACTTAATTGGACCTCTAAAAACAAATATTGTTTCCCCGAAAAAGAAGTGTACAACATATTGGCAATTTGGACTTTGGCAAAAAAGGAGCCACTATACAACGCCAAATTTAAGTTAAGCTCAGTGCGTGATTTGATTAAATCAACTTTATATTTTTCAAAGAATATTAGACACATACTTATATTATTGTGAAAAATATAAATCTAATTTTGACAGAACATAATTAAAATATTATGCATAAGCCCAAAATTGAAAAAGAAGCTCATAGGTCTTAAAGTCATGTGATAATAAAAATAGAAATTTAGCTCAAATTCCAGCCTTCTCATTAGAACATTTCTAACCCAATCACGAAAGTAGTCAATTCTCAAGTTAATATATGAGGTAACAATTTGTAAATTAAGAACCACTTAATTTATTGTACACTAGTGAGTGAACAACTAAAACAAAATATTGAACAAATCGATTGAACTGAAAGCTCAACACTCATCGTCACCAATTCTACACGTGCCTCAAAGTTTTACCAAACCAATGACACGTGTTGAAATTGACATTCTCACCGCTAACCACTTCAAATTCAATTATCAAAGTAAGTAATCACAAAGATTATAAACATAAACCACCAAATATTAAACACTTGCACATTCATTTAAATTCAAAACACAATAGCTAACATAATAGTACTAACAATTGCAATTTAACTCATACCCTATATCAGTTATCACCATTCCTTGATTTAAGGTTACTAAACAATAATAACCAAAACTAGAAATTCTTATCACTAACTACATCACATTCCCTCTCCGGCGAACCCTAACACTGAACCCGCCGGCCATGTATGCCGTGAGCTGGGGCACATAAACCGGCGGCTCATCCCGAACCGGAACCAGCTCGAACCGGCGGAGAACCGACGCCACCACATATTTCATCTGAATAAACGCCATTTCCTTCCCAAGGCACACCCTCGGACCGGCCTGGAAAACCGGAAACTTATACGGGCTGACCATCTTAACCGCCCCGGTCTCATCTAGCCACCGATCCGGTCTAAACTCGAGCCGATCCTTCCCCCACAGCGCCTCCATCCGCCCCATCCCGTACGGGAAATAGGTAACCCGGTTCCCCCGGAAAACCGGCGTGCCATCAGGCAAAACGTCGTCGTTAGCCGCATGCTTGGAGTCCCACACCACCGGCGGGTAGAGCCTCATGGTCTCACACAAACAAGCCTTGATGAAATTCATCTCCTTCAAATCATTATATCCTAGATCAGTACCAATTTTGACCTCCTCCACCGCTCTCTGCTCGAAGTCGCGGTGGTTGGTCAGCAGCCAGAAAAGCCACGTGAGCGCTGCGGAGGTGGTGTCCCTCCCCGCCATGAGAAAGCTTATCACCATATCCCTCACCATCTCGCTCTCCATCCCCGCCCCCAAAAACCTCGACAAAAGATCACCTCCTCCTCCTCCTCCTCTTTTGTCCTCCATCATCTCCTTCTTGCGTAGAATCATCTCATCAACGCAGCCGCGGACGATCTTCACAGCATCCTTGAGATCCTTCTCCGGCCCCAAATTCAGCGCCCGCTTCAGCTTCCACACCGCGAAAACCGGCGCCGCCCCTCTCATAGCAGAAATCTCGGACGCCGAATCAAACGCGGCCGAGAGCGGCAGCACCGGGCGAGACATGTCGAGGCAGGAAGGATCCATCCCGAGAGAGACCTGGCAGATAGTGTCGAAAGCGAAGCGGCGCAACACCTCCTGCATGTCCAAAACGGAATTTCTCTCAGCAGCATTTTGGAGGATCGGGATGAGCCTCCCGGCGACCTCATCGGCGAGGACTTGGACCGTGAAATCGCGGAGAGAATTGGTGCTGAACTCGTGGCTGGCGAGCTTGCGCTGGAGGGACCACATGTGGCCGTCGACGTTGAAAATCCCGAGGCCGAGGAAGTCGCCGAGCAGTTCGGTGAAGGGCTTTCCCTTTGGGAAGTTGGCGAAGTTGCTCTTCAGCATGTATTCCACGTTGTCCGGATTCGCGGTGATGATCGTTCGCGGCGCGCCCAGGCGGTGGACCACGATGGTCTGATTCTCCGACGCCGAGAGAAGCTCGGTGTACCAGCTGAGCAAGCGGTGCCGGTTTTGGTAGAAGGAGATGAGGCAGGCGAGGCTAGGGGGGTTGAGTTTCTTGGAGAGGAGGGAGAGGATGAGAAACCCTAGGGCGGGGAAGAGGAGGAGGAGAGAGAGAGTCATGATGAGGAGTTTTGAGTGAGTGAGTGAAGAAAAGTGGAATTCAGTGGAGGCTATGTTAATGTTGGTGGTGAATAAATGTGTGTAAGGACTATATATATAGGGAGGGAGTTTGGGGACAGTTCTAACGCCTTTGCCAGAGATGTAATAAGTCATATGTTTCTCATGGGAAAATGCAAAATGTGGGCGGGGGTTTAAATGTCATTTCACTTTGTCTTAGATGATATTGCACCCAATGCGGCGCCGAACGGCTTTCGCCGACTCGGAAACAGTTGTACGTATGTATATATGCTACCTGCGGTTACTACGCCTTCTTTACAACTCCCTCCGTCCTAGATAATTCGTCCCAATTTTTCATTTCGGTTCGTCCCACTTTACTTTTACCATTTTTGATAGTGAATTTCATATTCCACTAACTCATTCCTCCCCACATTTTATTATAAAACTAATATACAAAGGTAGGACTCACATTCCACTAACTTTTTCAACCCACTTTTCATTACAATTCTTAAAACCCATGTCCAGTCAAAGTGACCCGAATTATCCGAAACGGAGGGAGTACTTATAAATATCCCACCACTTCAATTCTAAACGAATTCTAAACAATATTCTATTACTATTGATATAAATATATGAACTCATAAAATAAATTCAAATGTAACTAGTTATTTAATGTACTATTCAATGAAGTACTCCATCCGTCCGCGATTAGGAGTCTCGGTCACTTTTGCGCACATATTTTATAAAAATGATAAAAAATAGTTAAAGTGGAGAAATGGTAAAGTAAAAAAGAGAATAAGGTTTAGAAGACTCTTGTCAACATTATTCTCTTTTTTACTTTACCATTTCTCCACTTTTAACTATTTTTTATTTTTTTTATAAAACGGGTGCGCAAAAGTGACCGGGACTCCTAATCGCGGACGGAGAGAGTAATATCTTTAAATATGTTGCTCATTTTTTCATTGGCACATTTCGTAAGCATGCATCAGTAACGTTTAATTCATTTTAATACAATCCCTTTTATTCGGATTAATTTAGAATATATAAATATAGATCATTATATTAGCTTATCGCAAGATTTACGATTATTATTAACAAAAATTAAGTATTAGGAGTACTAGTAAATAGTACTCCATATAAAGTGGAGGAATGATATGCTATATACCAATGTTTTAAAAACTGGACCAGACCGACTGATTCAACCGCGAACCGGTAGGCAGTCCTGTCCGGTTTACCCCTAGAAACCGCCAATATGTTAAATCGTTGCTGACCAGCAAAACCGGCCTGTCAAACCGGTTCAATCGTGAACCGAAAACCGGTTTTTACTTTACAAAATAATTTTTTAAAATTTGTTATTGGCAAGACTTGAACACACCTCTTCTCTATTTACCAACACTTTTACCATTCCACCACATGACCATTTTGAAATAATATGAACATTGATTATTCTTATACACTAAAAATGATATTTTTATCCATATAAAATAATAATTCATTTTAATTTTATATTCTTTTAAGAAATTGTTAATTGTAATATATATTTTACTTATGCTTTAATAATCACTAGATATTTACAATATACTTATGAGTTTGTAATTACACATAAATTTAATACTCCCTCCGTTCCCGATTAAGAGTCACACTATGACCGGGCACGAGTTTTAAGAAATGTAAAGAAAAGTTGGTTGAAAAAGTTAGTGAAATGTGGGATCCATTTTTTATATTGATTTTATAATAAAATGTGAGTGAATTGAGTTAGTGTAATGTGTGACTTACTTACTATTTATGGTAAAAATGAAGTGTGACTCTTAATTGGGGACTGACCAAAATCGAAAAGTGTGACTCTTAATCGGGGACAGAGGGAGTATGTTTTATATGTAAATATAATTTATTAGTATTACTTACTATTAATATTTTTCTCGTACTATATATTAAATTTATATACACTAACCATTGATATTAATATTTTTACATAAAATAACTAATTATTCATGTTTAATTATTACTTAATATAATATTATTTCGTTCAATACACTTTTTAGTTACAATAAAATTTATCTATTTATATATAAAATATAAATTTTTTTTATCTACAATAAGTAATGAATCATATATTTAATTTTATTTACCAACAAAAATATTTATGAAACTTAGTCATTTACTACTAAATTTTAATATTTATATTAAAACTAAAATATAGGTTAATAATTTTGATATATTATTGATTATATGTAAATTTAATATATTTTGTATATTGTATACTTAATTATATGTATTTGCAACAGTAAAACGGTTTGACCAGTGATTGGACCGGTTGAACCATGAACCAATAGCTTCGCCGATTCGCCGGCCGATCCGATTTTTAAAACATTGCTACATACCTTATATGGGCTCCTTATGTGAGCATCACTCTCGTTTGACACACTTTTAGCGTTGTTCGTTTCGATTTATCTATTTAGTTTAATTCTAATACATTAAAAAATGTTATTGCAAGTTTTAATTTCACAAAATTCATAAAAATCAATGCTTGATTTAATATTTTATTCATTTATTTGAAATTATAGAGAAAACGAGCAAATCGAGTTTTGATTTTTATGAATTTTGTGAAATTAAAAATTGCAATAACATATTTTAATATATTAGAATTAAACTAAATAGATAAATCGAAACGAACAATGCTAAAAGTATGTCAAACGAGAGTGATGCTCACATAAAAAGCCCACATAAGATATGTAGCATGTCATTCCTCACGCAGAACGTATGAATCAGCATAAATAGTGAGTAGTTATAAACTTGTCGGTACACAAACACGAGATACACATAGGGACTTTCAATTTTTTTGATACTTCTAGATGCTCCATTTTATACCTAGGTGGAGTAGAATGTACGTTAATTGAATAAATGCATGCTCATTATTTGGCCAATATTTGGCTGTCAGCATAGCTGTTGAAAATTTTCGGCTTTTGCTTTCTCTGGATTTGCTTGAATTAATTCCTATCACGAAAAAGCTAACAAGAATTCAACTTATACATATACACATGTATGCATAGATTTATGTTAAAATGACAATCTCTTTTAAAGTGACATCGTGACACCACTTATATAGCAATATTATAAACGCCACACAACAATCTATAGATTGTTGTATAGCGTGTTAGATATTGCTGGCCAAGAAAAATTGTTGTATAGTGTACAACATATTGCCGACCGTCTTTTTCAGATTTTTTTTTTGCCACATAGCAGCTTATTATTCGTCCACATATACAAATGATTGACTAGGAATGGTGGTATTGTGTTATTTTAAGAGGTGGTGGCACCCTAATACTCTCCTGCATGCATATACAAATACTTAATTGTTTAAAATAAGATTTTACAAGATCTTCAGAATTTTTAACTAATTTCACTAGTACAAAGAAGCTACACACTTTGTACTTTCCTGATCATCGAATTAATGTACCTTTTCTTGTGCTAAATGGAGATTTCATCTTCTCTAACTAAGAAAAGTGAAAAGGAGGGGAAAAGGGTGAAGGAAATTAGAAAAAAAGTTAAATTCCATTAGTTCTCCCAAACTACCCACTTCAATAAAGTGGCTGAGTATTTGATCAGAAGTAGAATATTTTGATGTCAACTTTCCTAATTTTCAATGAAACTACCACCCACTTTTGTTAAATTATTTATAGACTTCGAATAGTAGTTATAATTGTCAATTGTCATTCAATATACGGTATCCAATAAGTATTACTCCTATATGCTAAAATTAAATAATCATACGTTTCTCACCCTATAGTTCTCAGGTTTGTTACATCCTTTTTGTAACAACTGAACTCACTTTGTGAACTTGATTTACTTTTCTACTTTTGAAGAGGAAAACTACTATTAAAAGTTAAAAGCTAAAAGCTACAAGTCAAAGTTCTTGCGAAGAGCTCAGGGTGTGTGTAGGAGAAATTTCTAACCAATACACCATTTGTTTACCATTTTGGTGTCACACTAAATATGGTTATACATGTTTTATATTTATAATAAGAGGCATTGTTCACTTCATCATGCTGTTATTAGGTGACACTTAAACCAAATAACTGTTAATTACAAGCAATTTAAGTGTGATTTTGTTATTTGGTTGTGTTATACTATTACTTAGTATGAAAATGAGCTTGAATGATTTTAATTGGTCATCATGGTCAACTCAGAAGTAAGGATTGATGGCGATAGACATACAAGTAAGGAGTAAATAGCAGCATCCGGCATGAAGAGGAATAGAAGGGGCGGTTCTATTGCCTTACTAATTTGTAATTAAACGGACGTGTCTAATTTTATTTCTTGTTTGATTGTCTATTTCTCAAAACTCATGCCCACGGCAATACCTGAGCCGGTCTTCACAAGGCTAAAATTACATTGTATCTCATGATTATTCATCTTACCTTCACTCCTATTACTAAGTTAATCTCAGGTAAATCCTTTTTGGCTTATCTCATACTCCCTCCGTCCCAAGGAAGGGATCAACACAGGATTTTATGCAGTTTTATTTTGTGTGTTAGGTAGAGAAAATAAAGTAAAAGAGAGAAAATAAAGTAGAGACGAAGGGGTTTCTATTTTTAGTAATGAGTCATCTTCGCTGAGATAGAGTGGGTAGTATTAATTGTATCTTACGATTATCTTGTCCAACAAATTGAACCCCGCCGAAGTGAACCGTGACATAGAGGGGGAATGTTAAAATTGTACTCTCTCTGTCCTATAATGGATATCACATTTTCCTATTTAGTTTGTCCCATAAAAGATGTTAGAGTTCCTTTTTTAGAAAAGTTCTCTCTCAAGTTTATATATATATATTATTTTCTCTCACCACTTAACACACAAAATAATACTCCCTCCGTCCTAATAAATATAAAACATTTGGTTTCCGGCCTAGGATATTGTACAGTTTTGTTTTGTGAGTTACTAAAGAGAGAGTAAAGTAAGAGAGGGGGAAAAGAAGAGATGATGTAGTTTTCTTTTTATGAAATATTTAATTTTTAATGGGGCAACACAAAAAGAAAAATGTTTCATTTTTAACGTGATAAAGAGAGTATCTCCTAAAATCACGTGTCAGTGTCCAAGTGTGCCATCTATATTATAAGACGGGGGGAGTAGTAGCTAAGTTCATAAGTTCAAATTCCAGAGAGTCTACATTAGTAAAATTTAGGAGTGAGGTTAATTTGCAAAAAGAACCAAGGATTAGCCGACTAGGTATGAGTGGAGTGAACATGTAACAATCCCCCGAATTCGAACGTTAAATCCAATCCTAACTACTCATGTATTATACTCTCTATCCTATTAAAAATGAAATGTTTTCATTTTTAGTTTGTCACATTAAAAGTGAAATATTTCTTAAAACAAAAAAATTTATATCCCTACTTTTTCATCTCTCTTACTTTACTCTCTCTTCATTAATTCACAAAAGAACACTACATAAAAATCTGTGCCGAAAATCAAATGTTGCATATTTATTGGGACGGAGGGAGTATTACACTTAGACCAATTTCCGACATGCTTATAGTGTTATTTAAAATTTAACTTAAATAAATCATTCTATTTTATGTAAGTAGGAAGAATCGAAAATAACTAAAATGCTGTTGTAATTACTTCTGTTTAATGATGGGGAAAAAGAAGTAGAAGAAAGAAGCCTATTATAATTCATGATTGATTGTATAGGGAGGGACCATGATGTCAATTTCAAGTTGAGTTTGATGGGACAATTAGATAAGCACGTGCTTTGATTTTATCATTTGCTCACGTTTCGGTTTCCTCAACAAGCCTATCTATTCTTATATACCCTCGTGCTTCATTATACACGAAATTTGTAATCTGAGATTTTTCTAATTCATTTTATTGAAATTCAATATGTTTGGATCTGAATTTTAATTCATCTTATAGTTTTGATTCTTAAAACAGTCTCACCCAAATCCCAATTGTTATTAAATACTTTATCTATCTCATCATAAACGAGTCACTTTCTCTTTTGAAATGTCTTAGTATAAGTAACCAAATCTCAATTGTTATTAAATACTTCATCTATCTCATCATAAATGAGTTCATTTTTTAACAAAAACCAATATATTACCTCTCTTTTACTTTATTCAACCACCTATATTATTCTCTTTTTCCTTTACTTTATTTTTCTCTTTATACTTCACTCTCTCGTCATAAATGAAGTACTCCTATTATATAATCCATTCGCCCACAAAAATAAGCATTCTTTTATTTTATAGTTCATCCTACAAGAATATACACTTCCTAAATTTAAAAATATATCTAGTTCGGACCCCCAATATTAAATTTCTAGAGCTTCGCTTGTGGAGGGAGGAAGAAGTTACCAATCCGAACTTCATGTGATCTCTCATCTCACTTGCCCTCCAATTTCATTAAATTGATTTTTGTTCGCTCATTATGTCATACACTCTCTTCGTCCACGAAAAATAATCTCATTTTTGCTATCTTGGGAGGTCTATAAAAAATACTCCGTAGTCTCATTTATTAAAACAAAAAAATTTCTTTCTCACACTATACTTACCTTTTTCTCTTCTTTTATACTTTACCCACTTTTTCTTCTTTATTTCTCTTCATCAATTTCTCATTAACTCTCATGCCATCCACAAATGGAACCAATTTTTTATGGTCATGAATCTCGTGATACAATAAAGAATTGGTTTGTATAAAGAAATCTAGATAGCTTATAAGAAGATGAGGCCAAAACAATTCGAATATAATCAAACATGCATGATAACACCAAAAAGACATAACGTAAAATAAAAATCAAAGTTTCATTTAATATAAGAGGTCTAAGAAATTAAAATATATTGTACTCCATTAAATGAAAGTTTTCCTCGTATGTGGAGTATTTTGAAAATATTAACGTTAGGAAACTGTTTTTTATACATATTTCTTCTAACTAGAGCGTTGAATGATGTACTACCACTTATTATAACACTACTATTATTTATTTACTGTTACAATTTTAGTGGGACAAAAGGTTTCCATCACCCCTCCAATCAAACAATGTCCCTCTCTTGCCAAACTAAAGTGTAATATGAAAAAGTAAAAAATAAATTACCCAAAATCTATTCGTCACACCTTACGTTACGTCCTTAGTTATACTATTATTTAATCAATCCAAGACTATTAAAAATTCGTGTCGCCAATTTATGTCATGTTTCAATTGGACATAAATGTAGGCGTTTTTTTTTGGTAAAAGTAAGATAGTGTACTACTTAGATTGTGTTATTCATCATTTATTATTTTGAGCTGCCAAATCACTATTGAAACGTGTTAATTTTCTTCGCTATGAATTAAAGTTTGTGGATATTAATAACGTCAGAGTATAAGCCTCGTGAGAATAATTTAGCATACAATTTAATTAATTTAATGAACTCAAGTAATGGACACACTTAAATCTCAAGCATGGTCCCACCGCTCCGACCAACAAATTAACATAAAACTATTATGCATGTTAAAGTAAATATGTATTGTGATAACTACACTACTAATAATTATCTCAATAATGAAAAGACAAAAGAAATCTATATAAAGATACCCTTTTTCCGATTCTAGGACTAAATCCAAAATCAGAAGTCTTTATACATTGCGATTTGCGACTGATATTTAAGGATGGACGGAGTGATGGATGAGTTAGTTTGAAGCACGCGCGTTCAAAACTTTACTAAGTTAAATAAACAAAAAAAAATATTTCAACATCACAGAGTGATAAACAATCATTTAAATATATAGAACCCCTTTGTTTTGTACTTTTGCACATATTTTATTTTTAATTCGGCGCCGTTTCGATAAATAGTTTGGTCCAGCTGCAAAATTGAGTTTCAAAAGTGAGAATTTCGATATCATAATTTGTATTTATATCATAGAGTCCCATAAAAGAGGCTATACTTTGTCGACATCTTCGCATATTTTAAAACATAAAGCCTAAGTCAATTCAAATAGATAATGAAGTGTGTATTTTATTGTTATATTGTGTTTGATATACTCCTTGAGTTTATCTTTTAGGACAATGGCGTATTGTGTGTTTTTTGGCCTCAAAACTTTTACGTGGCCATAATTTTGGCCAACTATTTTTGATCGATTTGGATTTTTCATTTGCAGTCACCGATTAAATCTTCTTCAACTCTACAATCTTTTCTTTGAAAGCTATTTATCATCTACAACTCTTGACTTTCACTACTAAATCAGACAAAATTAACTAGATAATGATGCTTTAGTTGGATACGATATACTAATCCTCCTTGATATTTGGTTATATAGGCATATTTTTTAGGGGTAAATAATAATAAAACCATCAATGCAAGACGAAGAGACTTTTAAAGGAATAAGATTTAAGCACACTATATTGATAACATTTTATCCATCGCGAAATCATTATATGATTGAATCACAAACATGTGGTGTTGGTTGAATGGAAGAGGAGAGAGAAGATGGACGACTCCAGAAGCTAGTTAGTGCCCAGTTCAATGTCAATTGTCAACGTAGATAATGTATAATTAACTTTTATTTTGAAGTGGCTCATGGATTTTTTTAATATTTGATATCTTATAAATGTGATAGATATTTGAACACGTTCTTCAGTAATCATTACAAAAACAAAGCATGTTTTGACCGCTTATTTGATTAGTAGTATTATGTTCTTCCAAACAAATCATGTATTTATATGTTTACAACAATTCAAACCCAAATTTTAACAATACCACTATGATTATGTGAGCATAAGAGGATAGAATCAATATATACTATTTATACAATCATTTATGACTTCTTTGAAATATGCATCAATTTAATACTATTTTCTCCGTACTATAAAAGTAGGTTTTTTTGTTTTTTTTTTATCTTACCATAACAAAAGTAGATATGGTGCTTTACTAATAATACTATAATCATTTTTTTTATCTTCCTCATGCCTTTTTAGATTAGTATTAAAACTCATGCTGTTCTCAAAATTTTATATTTATATGACAAAGGGAGTAGCTAAGTTATGAATCTTCCACACTATACAAAAGAAAATATTGGATTCAGTTGTCCTCTTGTGGATAAATTACCATGACATAATGTGCATGTATATATTCTTAAACTTTGTTCATCCACCTCTAAAATATTGTGTTTTTAGATATATTTTTAAAAAAATACTTATACTACTCCCTTTGTTTTAAATAAGAGTTCAATTTTTTCATTTTAGTCTATTCTATAAAATTTGTCTAATTTTATTTTTAGAAAAAATAATTCTCACGTAAAGTGGACAACATTTTCTATTAATAGTAAAAATATTTATTTTATTTCTTTCTTAATTCATTAATTTCGCACTAAAACTTATGCCGCTTCTAAAGTTTTTTTTCTGAAAATGGGAGGACGGAGTAAATGTGTCGTGCTGGCCTTTTTTCAATTACTCCATCTAAACTACCTCATTTTGCTGTCTAAGCTAAATGGTGATGTCAAATGGTAATAGATGCTATGGCAAGTATATTCATTAAGTGGACCAGACTAAACCGATTTCTGACTTAATCAACGGTATGCATATAAATTTCTTAATCACTATTAATTAAATACTATTATTTTATCGGCATTATTATGAAGTTGTTCAAATGTGACCCCGGTCGATTTGAGAGGAATGACTTTTGTCAATAGGGTGTCGCCACGTGTTTGGTAAATTGAGTTTAAAATTATATTTACATATATAGATTATTATTTGTTGAAGTTGTATTCGAGCACGATTTTGGCAATATGGCAGATAAGATATAAAATACTACGGAGTAGTAGTATAATTTTTCGTTTGATGTATCTGAAGTTGTGTGGGGTTAAAACGTTCCTCACAACTAAAGTAAACACAAATACTACTTCTTAACATATTTATATATTTGACTTTCACAAAATATTCCCTCTCGAAAAGATTGAAAAATATGTACTCCTACATTCATAAAATATTTCTTTATTTGTTCTTATATACACGGTCAACATTAAGAAGATGTGGTCACATGTTTGTCGGTTGACTAGACCAAAACTAAATTCATCACTATTGTGGTGAGCAATAATCGACATGTTTTCTCTTCAAAAATTTAGTCGACATATTTATCGTAAGCTAATGTACCCAAAACTATTAAATGAACCAATTGTCGACATGCCCAATGGACCAAATCGAAAACTTACATAGTCACTAGGACAATATATTGTCAAAGACCGACTAGTGTGACCAGTTTTGTTATGTCGGTCAAATAGTAATCAATCAATAAATCAAAAAATGTATATTAAAATATTATGGAAAAAAAAAATGTATATTCGGCAATTGAGTTAAAATTTTATGCAAGTGATCTAAAGGAACACCAATAATTCAGGCTTTGAATCTCTGCATTAAACATATTTTCTTGATTCAATAATAGCGTTTTCAAAATAGAACGTTTACATTAAGAAAGCATTTATTTGGGATAATACTCTCTCTGTCCCGTGTTACTCGCACTTTTAAATTTAGACCGTAAATTTGGAATTAATTTTTTATTGTAATTAAATTAGAATTTTAAGTGTAATGAAATATCACCTAATAAAAGAGCTCTTAAATTAATCTAACATGTTAATTAAATATATTAATTCTAACTTAAACTATAAATAGTGTAATTAGTTTGTGACGAGCCGAAATGGAAGAGTGCAAGTAACATGAGACGGAGTGAGTAGTAGCATATAATTATAACAAATACGACCAAATATTTGAACGATTGTCAGCTCTTTGACCAAAAACAAAAAAAAAACATGTGCCAGCTATAAAGCACCAAGCGGAGGCAAAACACAAACACAGACAAGAAAACCAATTTTCACTTAAGGGCATCCGCAATGGGGCGGATGATGGGTTAACCATCGTCCGCGCCCGATACATCGTCCGCGGACGAAGCGCGGACGATGCTCATCGTCCGTCGCATCGTCCGCCACTGTGGCATCGCGGACGATGCTCACGAGTTTTCTTTTGTTTTTTTTTGTTTTTTTCCAAAAATCTTTTTTATTTAAACACTACAATTCTCTACCATTTCACACACTCCAATTTCACATCTCTTTAGTTTCTCTTCAATTATTCTCTCTCAATCGTCTCAAAAATGAATCCCGACGACTACGATTTGAGTACATCGGATGCCTGCAGACGGGCCTTGACTCAAGCCTTTTTCGATGCCGTTAATGAAGCCGCGGCGGAATGCTTGGCACAAATGCAGCGGGAGCAGGCAGTGGCGGAGGAGGTGGCGGCGGCGGTGGCGCGGGTCCCTTGCTCGATACGACGTCGGACGTATGTCCCGCGCGAGCAGGATGTAGCGCACGAACGTCTGTTCGCAGATTATTTTTCCGAGAATTCAAGGTGGGGCCCGAATGTTTTTCGCCGACGTTTTAGAATGAGCCGAAATCTTTTTCTCCGCATTGTGCACACGTTGGAAGGACGTGATGAGTACTTCCAGTATCGGGAAGACGGGATCGGCAGACCCGGTCTTACGCCATTGCAGAAGTGCACGGTTGCGATCCGCCAGTTGGCCTACGGCACAACAGCGGATATGTTCTACGAGTACCTTCACGTCGGGGAGACAAACTGGCCGCGAATGTCTCAAGACTTTTTGTAAGTTAGTTGTGGAGGCTTTTGGCGACACATATTTGCGACGCCCGACTATTGATGATTGCTAGAGTCTGATGCGGATTCACGAGACAGTGCACGTTTTCCTTGGGATGCTAGGGAACATCGACTGTATGCACCGGCAGTGGAAGAACTGCCCGACGGCGTGGAGAGGCCAATTTACTAGTGGCTACAAGGGCAGCCCCTACGATGATCCAGGAAGCCGTCGCTGACCACCGCCTCTGGATCTGGCATGCCTACTTCGGTGTAGCCGGGTCGAACAACGACATCAACGTCCTCAACTCGTCCACCCTATTCGCCGATCAGTGCAGGGGTCGCGGCCCGGCCATCGCTTTCACTACCAACGGCCGCAGACATCATATGGGGTACTACTTGGCCGATGGCATATACCCAAGATGGCCTGTTTTTTTGAAGACGATCAGCTGCCCAATTGGTGAGATGAGAGTCTTGTTTGCGGCAAAGCAGGAGTCCCCGCGAAAGGATGTGGAGCGGGCTTTTGGGGTGCTCCAATCGCGGTGGGCAATCGTGAAAGGTCCGACGCGTATCTGGTACAAGGAAGTCATCGCCGACGTCATGTATGCGTGCATCATCATGCATAACATGACAGTCGAACAAGAAGTTGGACATGTCACCGATTAGGTGGATGATGAAGCCGGATCTAGCTCCAGCACAGCGACCTCGCCTGTCACTCAAGGATTACCAATGGACTTCGGTCAGGTTCTACAACGACAAGCCTCAATGCGCAACCAACAAGACCATAATCAGCTCATGACCGACATGATTGAAGAAGTTTGAAACCACAACCGCCGTTGAGAATTTGTAGTTTTTTCACATTCGTAGTATAATGTTTTAATTTTAATGAAATGAAGTTTTTTTTTCCAAATTTTGAAGTATTTAAATATTCAAATAATAGATAAAATGCTTAGGGCGGGCTATAGTCCGCCCCACTGCAGGTGGAATGGAAGGAGGATAAAATGATGACATGGCAGTGCATAGGGCGTCGCTTAGGGCATCCCACTGTGGATGCTCTAAGACCTATGTTCGAGATTGTTCTCATCACCCAGTGGTATAGAGAAGAGAAGAGCAGAGGATCCAAATCCACTTGGCTACCATTCATGAAAAATTAAAGAGACATGGAAGATTTTGAAGTTTGGAGAAGTCTACTTATAATCCAAAGCCCCATCTTAGGGAGACAAGTTTCCTAGAATCAAACCACAACAGTACAAATTGCAGTCCAGAAGATAAGACTTGATATCCGTTTCAAAAACACAATGATATTGATGCAGTTCAAAATATTTCTACAGAGTTGAAAAGTAATTAATCTCTCAACTTAACAATGCTAGAGCCTAGCCATTCGCACCTCTTAAGCGAGCAATCAACTCGTCCTGCAATTAAGATAGTGTAAAGCATAGATCCATGAATCAAATTGAAGATAGTGTAAAGGTTATCCAAGAAAGGAAGTTCATTGACATCAGAAAACTTGCCTTTCTCCCTGTCGCTGAAAGGCCTTTATCTCTAAGTAGAGCACGAAGTTTATCTACTGTCAAGCTCTGCAGTTCTGTATGATCATCCAAAAATATAGTTAGTTTCATCGAGAAAAAATGATACAGTATGTAAGAAGAAAAAGTCACAGTAGTTTCTTATTTACTACTGCATATGCACAGAAAACATATTAAGGCACATCCAGAAAGAGAGCTATATTGCTTTTTTACTCTCATTACGTAGCTACTGCACAAACACAAAGACTTCAGAGATGAAAAGATAACTTCCAAGAAATAAGTCAAAAGGAGAGGACTCCTAAAATGTTCGATAACAGAACAATACAGTGTTTCGTTTCCTGACAAGACAGCATCAGAAACACTAACCATTAGACACTAATATCTTAGTTCTGTTCTCAAGAACAACTTGAGAGATAAATGATCCAGTTAATAGGAAATTCAAAGTGATTTCTCTTTAATTTAACCATTCCTATATTCCCTTAGTTTCTCACATAAAAGTTTTCAGAAAAATCATGACTAGAGGTTGTTAATGAGTAAAGTGACTTTACTGCAAATGAGGCCAACACAACTCTTATACAGTTACAACGTTAACTTCATTTGATGAAATACATACAAGAAGACAACATCATGCCACATTGCCACAAACATACAGCTTGTAGATAGTCTTTCCAACCGTAGTATGTGAAATTACAGTTCGTATAGTTCTTCATTTGTTCAATGATATTGTAAAACAACTTAAGATACACTCACCTTGAGAAGAACCATGCTGAGTGCTAGACATTGCTTTTTTTCCAGCAGCTTTACCATCCAAAGATTTCTCAGCAGCCCTGGAAAGTTGCAGTTCAATGGAGTATGAAGCCAAATAATTAAGCAAATATCAATATAACTGTGGACCCATTACCTTTTCCTTGAGCCCTGGCTTGAACCAGCTCCTTTCCCATCTCTTGAACCCGAATCACCCTTTTGTTTCATAAGCATAAGAGATCTGATAAGTATATTCGTCTGGTTTGTTCTTATAACCTGGTTATCTGGTTAAAAAACAGATGAGATAAGCATGATTATAGTGACAATAAGCAAAATAGATTACGAAAGAAGAGACAACATATAAAACTGAACAACAAGAACCAAGTTATGCAAGCTTCCTATTTAATGTTAGAAAAGGAAAACGAAATGGAGCTTAATCTGATGTCTGTGTTCTTCACTTTCCATCATTTCATACACTCAATGAGGTGGTAAGATATTAATAGCATGAATATCATAGAAAAGAATGCTAAAAAATTGTCTGAAGAAGAATAAGGCTGAAGATTAGTGACACTGAAACATACTTACAAAAAAAAAAAAAAAATCTTTGCATCGTAGATGAATTAGGTGTTAAAGGCAAGATTACTATTGCTTTTAATGTGCATATCAAGGTAATAACCAATCGTAATCACATAGGACTTTTTTCTTGTTTAAAGTTTAAAGGCTAATAGAGGGAACAAAAGTACCTGGAGGTGATGTATCACGATGACAAATGTAAACACGAGCGCCTCCCTGCATGTATTGTAAACAACTAAGCATGTAAAACCATGAACACAGATGAAAACTGAAAAATATACCAACATCTTCTGAGGAGATAAAAGTGACTTTAAGAAGATAGACAACATTTGTGGTGTTATTACATCCAGCAGATCACAAATGTGAGATCCAGTTATTCATTAGCTTTAATTGATCCATGGTTCTCCCAGAGAATGCTTTGAATTGCGATTCGCATATAAATCGCATTTCCATGATTACTCAAGAAACCTATAAAACAACCTTTACAAAACCTCCAAATAAGCATTGGCATCCTAGAAAATGAAGTTACAGCGAAGCTACACACTGAACCTAGAAATAACCTTTTACGTTCAGCACTACATTTCGGTCATCCCCCCAAATCACGCACTAACCAACCTCAAGACCACATTTTCACATCAAATGGAATCTAACCAATCTACTTAGCAACATGTTGCCTTCACCACACGAGAATTCTAAGCATTAATCTTCGAATATGCCCTAAACACCTTGCAGTTGTATCAATCAGGAAGAAATGAAGAGTCCAGGCCAATTAAGATAGCAATGCAGGAACTCTAAATTATGGTACCAGGGCAAAGGTCTAGTTATGATTAAGTGACTTCATCTTTCTAATATTATCCCAGAAATGAAGCATGCTCTGCATCAATTCCTTTCATTTCACTCCTGGTGAATTCCGACTAAATCGAGAATGTTGCAAACAGCATATTTACTAGATCTTCATGCATGTACTATAATTCGTGGAAAAAATGGGGAAAAATCACAGCCGAAAAAATGCCTTGATCGAATTGGGAAAGAGAAGAACCCTAGAAAAATTATCTTAACAAAAGCTATCAATTTTAACATTGTATAAGGAAATAAAGAATTCACATTGAAGTAGCAACATATATGCGGTTGTGTTATTATATGATAAAACAGAAACAATTATAAGAAAAGGAATAATCCGAGGGCTTAGGGGAAGAGAAACTTGCCAAGCAAGAGGAGAGAACGGTCGAGGAGAAGTTGCCGCGAGAGGGGAGGTTGGCAAGGAACTTGGAAGCGCCGCCATCGCCGCCGCCTCCACCGGAGGTAGCCGAAGCATTGGCCAATTCAGAGGGCGAGGACGCGGAGCAGCCACCATCCATGATGCCCTTATTGTAAAATTTTCTTGCACTTACATTTGTTTTATTTATAGGGCAAATTGCCTGCAATTTAAGAGCTCAGCCGAAAAATTTTCAATATACCTTTGATAATATTTTTAGCAATTTTAATTTAATGCAACCATGTCTTCTATGTATAAAGAAAATGAAATTTTTTTATGAAAAATATCAATAATACTCCCTCCGTTTCCTTATAGTTGAGTCATTTTTCTATTTCAAGAAGTTCCCTCATAGTTAAGTCATTTCCATTTATAGTAAGTTTTTTCTCTTTCTTACTTTACTTTCTCTTACTTTATTCTCTCTACTTTATTCACTTTTTACTTTATTCTCTCTACCTTTTTCTCTTTCTTACTTTTTTATCTATTTATTTAACACACTCAACATTTCTTTCTTAAACTCCGTGCCGAAAAGTTTCGCCTCAACTATGAGAGAACGGAGGGAGTAATATATAGTACTATCTCCGTTCCACGTTAAGTGTTATATTTAGCGTGAGTACGGATTTTAAGAAATGTTAAAAAAAATGGATTGAATAAGTTAGTGGATTATGAGCCCACTTATATATATATATATATATATATATATATATATATAGGGTAGTGATAAAATGCAAACTTATATATTGTACAAACTCAAAACTCCTCAACACAGCTTCAACACAATTTTAATACAATATCAACACAGTGTAAAATTTCAAGATTTTAATGTCAACACAGTATCAACACAATATCAACACAACATCAATCATTGACTACCGTTGAAATTCTGTTAACATTTTCCTGTTGATGTTTTTTTTTGATCTATTGACATTTTTCAATGGTCCAGATCATAGTTTTGAGTTTGTATAATATTTAGAGTTTTTATTTGATCACATCCCTATATATATATATATATATAGTTAGTTAGTTTTATAATAAAATGTAATTAGAATTGATTGGTTGATTCACTTGGATTTTACATGACTTTAGAGGGTAGTTTTACTTGGTTTTGATCATATATTGTGTACTTTGAGACATGGTTATAGCTACTTCTCTATTATGTTGGTATTTTGACCATTTTGTGAAGAATGTGTAGAAAAATGTACAAAATATGTGGATGTGCAGCTACTCAATGTTCGAGACAGCTTATTTGGAGATTTTGAAGTCCGATTCGCATATAATGCATACCATTCTCTTTGTCTTCGAAATAGCTTCACGTGGATATCTTAAACGTCTCAATCGGAGTTCGGTAGAAGAAGTTATGGCCGTTTTACCAAGACAGCGCAGAGCAGTGACATAGCTGGCGACCCGCCAGGTTCGCATGCAAACGAACCTGGCGACCCGCCAGCAAAAGACGAGAAAAATGCCGTAAGCAGCTGGCGACTCCCCAGCTTCAACGCACACCCAACCTGGCGACCCGCCAGCTTCGTTCGACAGTTTGTTTTGGGCCCAAAGTCAACCCTAGGTATATATATGCCTAGAAAACGCCTCCAAACACAACTTACACGCCTCCTACCCCAAAAATACTACTTTTTCACCTAGGAAGAAGAGAAGGACGAGCAGAGGACGAGTATTCATCGCAAGGTTGAAGACGAGACTTCCAATCCGCCCAATCCAATTCTAGGAGTTTCTACTTTTAGTTTTATTCTTGTTCAAACAATGTTTTTGAATATTTCTTTGAATATTTCTTTGACTTTTGTGATGAACATGAGTAGCTAAATCCTTCGTAGAGTTCTACGAGGGAGATACAATGATTCTTATATTTAATTGATTTCCTTTTTCTATGTCTTGGCTCATGTGGTTATTTTGACTTCTCCTGTGCTTATACATTTATTTGATTGATCACCTTATAAATGCATGTGGATTTTACTACAATACCTGGGAAGTGAGTAGTTTAATTTGAAAGAAGAGAAGTTGACGTCTTTGCCAATATAATTGACAGATTTGAGCCTTTGAATGAAGCTAAGTATCTTAGGAGCTTTTAGGAGTTGTTATTTTAGTTCTAGGAAGGACACTTCGGTTCTAGGTAGCAATCTACAAATTATATGCTTTGAGAAAAGATATAGTTTTATCTTAGTGATAGCTTAATAACCCTTGAGACCCTTTGTTGGCATAGTTAGGAAGTTAGTTGAGCATAGGATAGTTGTTATCGATCCCGTAGGATTCTACCTTCTCATCCTTGATCTACATCCGTTTCCTTATTTGCTTTTAGTTCTCTAGTTGTTTTTAATTGTTTTTACCTTGATTTTAAATAGATTTAGAAAAACCAAAATTCTGATTCATCTAGATAGTAGTTGAGGTTGGTTCGTGGTAATTAGGTTGACACTCATTGTCTCTGTGGATACGATACTCTTTGCTTACTATTTGCTACATTAGCCCCGTACACTTGCGGGTATAATTGTGTTAAAATAAGTTGAGTCATTGGTGGAATGTGGAGCCTACTTAACATTTATTGTAAAAGTTAAATATTGTGGGACAGACCGAAATGGCAAAATGTGACACTTATTGTGGGATGAAGGTAGTACCATATATGCAACCCGATTATTTTAGGATGATATAACTACAAACAAATTTAAACTTATTGTTTTTAGTTAAACTATCTCAATTCGATCCAATCGAACAAATATAAGTAACGTCATTATTGGTGAGTTAAACTATATCTATGCTTAAAGAAAATAACGTTGTTTAATTGAGAAACGCCAGCAATATATACCATACATGTGACCAGATTATTTTGTGGTGAAATAACTACAATTAAATTCAAACTCGATAATTTAGTTATATTGTCATGGTTTGATCCAACGGAAAAAAATATACGTAACGTTAGTATTGGTGAGTTAACTATGTCGTCCAGCATAAAGAATATACTATAGCTATTCATAAAGTGGTAACAACCACTTTATATCGTTTGAGAATCTTAATAAAGAATATACTACAATTAAATTCAAACTCAATAATTAAGTTATATTGCCATGGTTTGATCCAACGGAAAAAAATATACGTAACGTTAGTACTGGTGAGTTAACTATGTCGTCCATGCATAAAGAAAATGGCATTGTTTTATTGAAAAACGTAAATAATAACATACACACATCCGGATTATTTTGTGGTGATTCGATCCAACCAAAAAATATATGTAACGTCATTGCTTATGAGCTAAACTCTGTCGTCTATGCATAAAGAAAGTGGCGTTATTGATTAAAAAACGTCAACAATATATCATACACGCGACCAGATTATTTTGTTGTGAAATAACTACTGACAAATTCAATATCAATAATTTTAGTTAAAATGTTAAACTGCCTAGGTTCAATCCAGAGAGAACTGCTTTCATAGCTGTTCTCTTGTAACTTGAGAGTAATTTTGGGGTGATTTTAACATGTTTGTGTGGATCAATGCTCATATTTCTTTGAAATTCGGATTACATCGAAATAATATCTCATGATTCTTTCGTGTTCATTTTATCATAATTATGCGTGTCTAACTCTTAGCCTACGTGAGGTATAAAAGATCCAATAATGATGAAACTTCACCTATGCGGAGTATAAATTTTTTGTCATTTGCTGTCAACTCTTTACTTACGTAGGTGGTGTTCGGTTTCCTAAATAAAATAATATCAAAATATAATCTAGGATTGAGTCGTGAGATTATTTTAGTCATAAAGGGTTAGCTATGACTAATTATCCCATGATTATCCATCTAGGATTTAGTTGAGGGACTAAATCTCATGAACCAAATACACTACTAATTTAATCTGGGATACAATCTTGCAAACTGAACAATCCCATAGAATATAATTTTATTTTATTATAGGGTTCATATTAATATAAAAAGTTTCATCATTGTTGTATCTTTTATACCTCAGGTAGGCAAAACATTGGCAAGGCTTAATTTAGGATGGATAAAGATCAACTAGGAATAACTGGTTGGAGGTTGAACCTCTTCTGCTGAGAACAGAGTAAAACTACAAATGTTCTTGTTGTGCATTTGATTGTCAGGCTTTCTTAATATGAAGTGGAGACCTTCCATCAATAAAATTGAAGTGAGCTGACCTTAGAAAAGTGATTGAAAATTTGGGTGAAAGCACTACAAAAAAGGAGGTCTTTCCCGAGCACCAAAGTGGTCGGCAAAGAGGGAAATATGCTCGGCATATCCAACTTTACCGAGCACTTTGCGAGCACTTAAGATGCTCGCCTTTCTCTTCGTCGGCATTTTAATCCGAGCACATCTTGGTGCTCGGCTAACTGGTCAACTAACAACATTGGCGAGCACCTACGAGTGCTCGCAATGCAGCGAGCACCTAGTGGTGCTCGGCACTTTCGAAAGGTTAACACAAAACCTGCGAGCACAGGTCTACTTCGAGCAGGTCTGCGAGCACTTATGAGTGCTCGGAATGCAGCAAGCACCTAGTGGTGCTCGGCACTTTCGAGAGGTTACACAACCAGCGAGCACCGGCTACTTCGAGCAGGTGTGCGAGCACATACATGTGCTCGCAATGCAGCAAGCACCTAGTGGTGCTCGGCACTTTCAAGTGAGAACTAGGTGCACCGAGCATGTTAGCGAGTACGGCCATGTGCTCGGAAAATTGATTATTATGATTTTTTAAAATATATATTCTACAATTAATTATTCAATAAATTATTAATAAATAAAATAATAAACTGAAATAACATTAAAAAGATAAATTGTTTAACAAAAATATATAAAGATAAAGATGGTATTACAACCACTGAACTACACATTTTTCAATTGTCCCAATTTTTCATTTAAAAGGCGCATCATTCGTTCTTCCATTTGTTGCTCCCTCGTAGCCGCTTCCTCTCGCATTTTAGCCGCTTCCTCTCGCATTTGTTGCTCCCTCGTAGCCGCTTCCTCACGCACTAGTGCAATTTTCCGATCTGAATCGGCTTGCACCATTTCAATTTGTAGCTTCATTTGATCACGATGTTCTTTAACGCGTTGCTCGACTATTTCATCGATCTGGCTAGCATTGACGCGGTTAGAACCCACGGATGAGTAAGTAGCCAATGGGAAGAATATGCTTGTGGCTTGCCCCGCGCCAGAGATTTGTTTTCTTTTCTTCACCTTCCCAAAAAGCTCCAAGAAGATGGCTTCATGATCCGGGTTCTCTATTCCTTCATCCCGTAGTTCTTCAACCCGTGCCATAACGTCATCCTTCCATTAAACAAACATGAGAAACATTCAAAATATGTAACAACAAAGAGAGAACCTCACAAGCAACATGCTCATCATATCAGACAATTTTGTACATTATAGCTTACAAGCTGGACACTATTAATTTTGTACATAAATTATATAGCAACAAGCTCAGCAAATTTTGTACAACAATTTTGTACATAAGCTGGACACTCATTCAGTGAAGTGAATGCATAAACTCATTCAGTGAAGTGAATGCATAAATCATAAATTACAAAAAAATCCAAACACAAGTAATTTCTGAATCAATTTTCTCAAAGCCATATTATGAAATTCAAAACCATATCATAATCATATTTCTATCAATTTCAGAATTCCACGAATTCATACACGATCTCAGAGAAGGGCATAAGACACTGTCAATCATCTGTAACATCATAAAATTTAGACAAAAATTTAACTGACCATGCATGAAACAGATTAAAAACCTTCCCCTTGGAAAAAAAATATAAACTATCCTTGTGAAAAGACTTACTACAATTTGTTGAGCACGTTGCGAACACAAGTTGCCTTGTGAATCACCGTTTTTTCCATTCCTTAGCTTGTGGGTCTGTAGAAAGAAATCCATAAATGGAGGAAGCTTTCCATTGTTCTCTTTAGCCTGAAAACAATTTTCAACATAAGAAAGTGTAGAAGTAACAAACAAATCAAACTAATGAATATTATAAGTTTTACCATTTTTGCTGCTGTCTCGGCAAATGATGTACATCCATTACAATGTGTGCCAAGCGCGGTCTCAAGCCCTTGTCTACGGTTTTCAGAGCACCTCTCAGAAGCTGCAATACTCTCGGGTAAATTCCAGCCTTTCTGGTAATTCGCCCATTGGGCATCCGTGTAAAAAGAAGGTTTCTTTGTCTTCTTTTTATAATAGCTAATAAAATCTCCGTATCTGAGTTTACACTTGCTAACAAAAGCCTTCTTACACTCGTCTTGATCATATGCCTCACAATTAGCAAATTTCTACAAATTAACACAAAATGACAATCAAATTTAAACTACAAAATAAGATATTAAAGATTGTAAGTACTAAAAGAGGGAGAAAGAGAGATAAAGATAGAGTTTACCTTAAATTCAGCCCAATACAAGTTAATGTATTCCTCGGTTAGAGTTTTTTGGCTGTATCCAACCGGGTCAACAATCTGCTTGAAATTGTAAGTGCATATGCTTGCCACGACGCCGGAAGGTTCCAAGCTACACGTCAATATATGGTCAGTTAACTCACAAAAATAATGATATAAGTGAAATTATCAAATCACTTACTATTTCCCCCTAAGATGTATGAATGGGCGGCCGCGTGCATCATGTGTAGGCTCTGTAGGCTCTTCTTCGGCTGACTCGTTCAGGGAGTTACTTGTTGTATCATGCCCTTCTATATGATGTGTTGCCGATTCTCCTTCCTCATTATCCAGTGGTGGATGATCACCGGAGAGTGAAGGATCATTGGAGAGTGAAGGATCATTGGAGCGTCCACTAGATGCTCCTTGAGCCATTTCTACACAATAGACAAAGCATTATGCTATCAAAATAAAAAAAATGGAACAAAAAAGTGCATATCAAAAGTGGTAATGAGAATTGCAGTTCAAATTCATAAATGAACACAAGTGGTGGATGATCACCTGAGAGTGGTGGATGATCACCCGAGAGTGGTGGATGATCACCCGAGAGTGGTGGATGATCCCCTGAGAGTGAAGAATCATTTAAGCGCCGTCTAATAGATGCTCCTCGGGGCATTTCTACATAATAGACAAAGCATTATCTATCAAAATCGAAAAATGGAACAAAAAAGTGCACAATAGACATTATACTACACAATAGACACAAGTGGTAATGTGCACTTTAGGGGGAGTTTTTAATTTAATATGACTGCTGTTGTGTGTGTGTAAGCAATCATAGAAAAATTGGAAATGAAAAAGATGATAAAAATATGTGGCCTTTGATGGGTCAGAGTCTATTTCTGTCTTCCAAAAAAAATTAGTATTTCATTTTAGCAAACGATACAAATTTTATAGAGAATGAGAATCAATAACCAGATTATGCCTTTACCATGCCTACAAATCCATTATAATCCTCCCGAGATATATGGACTAATAATCTTCAAAAGAAGCCTACAATATAATAGTACATTATTCTAGGAAATATCTAGTCCTCCAAACTCCTTCAAAATCTAAATTAGAAAAGTAAATCAGTTTAAAGATAGTAATAAAGAAACAAAACCTCAAATGAGTAAATGGGTAGAAATCCACCATTAAACATGATTTTAACAAACAGAGCTTGAGATGTATTATTTTGCAACTCAGCTATAACTAAGTCAAACTAAACATACTATAAATTCAGTTAACTGCTTACAGTTAATGCCACATATTTTTATCACCCTTTTCAGTTACTGATCTAAGAAAGCAGTTTCTTTTCATTGATCTACAGTAAGCAGTTTCTTTTTACAGTAAGGCAGTAGTGGCATCATAAAACAGCTGTTACTGATCTAAGAAACCTAATAAATCAAGAGCAGTTTCTTTTCAGTTAATGCCAGCAACATTATTCAGAATCCCCAAATTTATCAAGCACTTGTATTATATCTTCAAAGCTAAAAAAAATCATATTTCCAGAAACTAGATAAAGCATTAGGAAGAGAATTCAAAATGATATCATTAGACAGTCCGAGAGAGAAATAAATCAGAAGATCCATGTAAACAAAAAAGAAAGATAATTAATCAGAAGATTTACCTGACGAGAAATGGAGAAGAAGGCGTTCCGAAATGACAACAGAATTGGATAAAGCTGACATTTTTGGTGAGATTTCAGTAACAAAATGTGCGTAAATTAATCACAGATTGAGAGTGTTGTGTGTGAATTTATTTACTCGAAGTTTCAGCTCTTTGTTTCTGAATGTCGATGATATCAAAGACTAACAAAAGAAAGCACTACTTTGTGATTAATTTAAAATAGGCAAACATACACCATTTCAAACAGACAAATTTACCTTTGCGAATGGACAAAGTGGAAGAGCACAAATATCTCCCTCGCTTTCAACCTTCAAGCAAGGCAAACCGAATGCTGAAATCACAAATGAAGAATCAGATTACAATAGTGATACATAAACAAGTCATCAAAAACTATGTCATTGCTAAATTGACTGATTATAAAATCAGAGCTAATCATAATTTGGTAATTCACTGGCGAATATTTAAGCTCTTATGCAACGAAAGTTTAGAAATTTATGGACAATATTCCTCAATATATCAATGAACAACTTCTCTTGCTAGATTTAATCAAGAATCATATCAGGCCTCTTATTACATTATTATTTGCTAATGCATATCAAGAATTTATCAAAATCATATCAAAATCATTCAGAACTCTAGTCAGAATTAACAGAATATGCCATTATTATTTGCTAATGCATGAAACTGCCTCTTAATGAAAATTAATCAAATGCTTCCCAGAAATGAAAAAATTCTGGGCAACTAGCTCAGATTACAATAGAATGCCTAAATTCACTAACTAGCTCAATTACAATAGAATTCACTAACCAATCAATACATATCATATAGAGCAAAAAATAAATCAACTGACAGACTACTGAGATCAGATCAAACCTCATCAAACCTTAAGAAAGGAAGACAAATTGGGGCATTGTTCAAGCACTCAACGGCTAATTTAATCAACTTATAGTTGAAACAAAACAAAGAAATAGAAAATAATTGGAATCGGTGGACAGAAATAGAAATAACCTGAGGTTTATAGTCATTAAAGGATTTGTGATTGCTTTTACGCTGCTCAAAAACCACTACCCCAATTAATCGGTGGACAGAAATCGAATTGACCTGAGGTACCAGAAAATACAAACAAGTAAACGAAATGCTAATCGATTGACCTGAGGTACCAGAAATGCTAATCGATTGAAGCATGTGCTCAATCTGCCTCGAGCATCAACTACTACTGCATGTGCTCAATCTGCATTTTTCTCAAGTTTACAAGCTACAATAGAACAACGATTGTAAGAGTGAAAGAGACAGACCTGCAACGGTTGTGCTTTGCAGCCTCCGCTTCTTCTCCGACGATCTTCTCCAAATGCCTAATCTCCGATGAAGAATTAGAGAGAGAATTAGAGAGAGATGATTTAGGTTTTTTTTTAAAGAGGCGGTGACTCTTTGAGAGATTAGGGAATGAATTTTTGACATAAAGAGAATTAGACAAAAATTAGGGAATGAATTTTTGACATAAATAATTCTAATAATTTGCTCCAAAATTTGAGAGAAATAATTTGAAGATTTGCATTTTGAAAAATGCCCCATTTTGAAAAATACTAACGAATATCACGCCACTTTTTAGTTTATGTAATCACATATATATATTGATAAAACAATACTACTAGTATTAATAGAAATTAATCATTTTAGATGTAAACCTGAATTGCAAATTTTATTCCTCCTCACCCTCCTCGTCCTCGTCCTCGTCCTCGTCCTCGTCCTCGTCATCATCATCGTCATCATCATCATCCTCTTCATCATCGTAATCATCATCATCCTCTTCATCAGTTGCAATCTCCTTCAAAATTGGAATCATTTCACCACTAGGATCATAACGTGAAGGTTCTACGAATTCCATATCATCAGAAATTTCATGAACTTCAACTTCATCTTCTTGGAAAGCTGTGTCTTCATCTGCCTCTTTTGTAATGGCATAACTGGCATCAAATTTCTTTGCTCGAACTTTCAACACTGCCCGCCAGTTTACCTTGTCTTTTTTCTTGCTCGGAAAAGATACAAAATAAATTTGAGAGGCTTGTTGAGCTAAGACGAATGGATCATATTTTGGATATTCCTTCTGAATATTCACTTCCACGATTTTGTACTTTGGATGAACCAATGTACCACCACGTGGGGGCGGAGACGGATTATACCATGCACAGTTGAACAATACAACTTTCTTTATTGGCGATGCACGATATTCCACCTCCACAACTTCTTTCAAAATTCCATAAAAGTCATCCTCGGCATAGCTATAATTCGACCCTCTGATGCATACTCCACTGTTGGCCGTAGATTTACTTTTCCCATAAGAGTCAGTGTGGAACTTATATCCATTGACAAAACAAATATTGTAACTCATAACCCCATTTAATGGACCTTGTGACAAATGGTACAAATGACTATCACGATGCAAGTTTTTTTGACCCTGTATACAAAATTCAATTAGTAAATATAATACACAATTTCAACAAAAAAATTGGATAGAAAACTTACATATTCTTTAAACCATGATGCATAGTGATCGTCTAATTGTTGCTCTATCTGCGATGGTGTTATTTCCGGAAACCAACCACGCACTTGCTCGATGAACATACTGCTTTATATATAAAAAAATCAATGACTAAATAAATAATCTAATTATTTCAATAAAATTAAGGAAAACAAACTTACAGCTCAAATTCCTTCACTTCTGGAGTATTAACTAATATGCAAGTTTGTGCTGATTTGTACTCCATTTCTGACAAGAATCGTCTTCGTCCTTTCCCAGCACATCGGATATCGTATGTGAAAATTGAAAGCATATCTTCAGGGTGAATTGATCCACCTCCATCATCATTACGAGGAACATCTCTACCTCGGCAACGGACATGTGACTCAAAGTAATGAGTGCAAAAATGTGATGCTTCTTCAGTCAAATATGCATTACATATAGATGCTTCCACAGCGGCCTTGTTCTTTACATTTAATTTCAACTTACGCATGTACCGTTCAAAGGGATACATCCATCGGAAATGCACCGGTCCTGCAATCAATGCCTCATATGCTAAGTGGACCGGAAGATGCTCCATGGAATCAAAGAAAGATGGGGAAATATCATCTCAAGCTTGCACAAGGTAAGTGCAATCGACTCATTGTATTTTCTCATATCAACCTCCCTTATAACTGTAGCAGTAAGATCTCTGAAGAAGTTGCTCAACTCGGTTAGAGGTTCCCATACAACGCGTGGAAGTAACTCACGAAGTCCAATTGGTAACAATCGTTGAATAAACACATGGCAATCATGGCTTTTCATACCGTACAACTTGTGCTTTTTCATATCAATGCATCTTGATAGATTGGAAACATAACCATCCGGAAATTTCAAACTGTTGAGCCACTTGAGCAATAATTCCCTACTTTCTTTTTCAAGAGTGAAAGTAGCCTTATGATATTTCCCACCGCGTGGCCAAAGCTCGGGTCGAATACCAAGTACTTCCAAATCTCGACGTGCATTAGCATTGTCCTTCGTCTTTCCGTCGACATCCATAATGGTATTGAAGATGTTGTCAAACACATTCTTTTCTATATGCATGACATCCAAATTGTGGCGAATCAAATTTGTCTTCCAATATGGAAGATCCCAAAATATGCTTCGTTTTCTCCATCCCAAAATCTTGCTCAACTCAGAATTTGCTGATTCGACATCTTCATCAAACACTCTCTTGAATCCAAATTGGTCAAGGTGATCAAGTATTTGTTCCCCATTTAAGATTGGAGGAGGACCTGAATGCTCCATTCTGTTTTTTCGAAAGTTCTTTTTGTCTCTGCGAAACCGATGATTCATGTGGAGAAACCTCCTGTGGCAATCAAACCAAGTGGTTTTTCTTCCATGCTTCAGGGAGAAGGCTTGTGAGTCTTCCATACAATATGGACATGCACGATGCCCAGATGTGCTCCATCCCGACAGCATTGAATATGCAGGGAAGTCACTGATAGTCCACATCAACGCTGCACGCAGTTGAAAGTTTTGTTTTTTAGATATATCATATACCTGAATTCCTTCAGCCCATAGATCATTGAGCTCTGCAATCAAAGGTTGTAGAAACACATCAATGTTTTGTTTTGGATTCTTCGGACCAGGCACAATCACAGTGAGAAACATGTACGGATCTTTCATGCACATCCACGGTGGCAAATTGTATGGAGTTAGAATCACTGGCCACAATGAGTATTGTGAACCAGTCTGACCAAATGGTTGAAATCCATCTGTGCTAAGTGCCAACCTGACATTTCTTGATTCGGAAGCAAAGAAGGGATGTGTTTGGTCGAAGGTTTTCCAAGCTACAGAATCCGCCGGATGAGACATCTCTCCTGGAGTCTGAGTGTGCTCTGCATGCCATCGCATGGATTGAGCGGTAACTTCAGATGCATACAACCGCCTCAGTCTTGGACCCAGAGGAAAATAGTACATCTTCTTGAATGGACTTCTACCATTATCCTTGAATCGAGCTTGACCACAAACTTTGCATTCAGTTCTGCTCTCGTCTTCTCTCCAGTAGATCATGCACCCATTCCTACAACAATGTATCTTTAGATGGGGCATATCTAATGTCTGCATTTGTTTCTTACACTGATAGAAACTGTTAGGCATGCGATTCGGCCTCGGCAGACGCTCTTCCATAAATTGGCACAATTCGTCAACAGCTCGTTGAGACATTCGGTGTTCAGACTTCAGAGTCATCAGTCGAGCATTTGTTGACAATTCAGAGTAATCACAACCCGCCCACAAATCAGTTTGCGCCGCTTCTAATGCATTGTAAAACTGTTGCGACTCGTCAGTGGGAGGTTCTGGCATGTAGGCAGGCGGAACATATTGTGCAGAGTGTTGCGTTTGGAAATGATACGACTCGTCAGTGGGAGGTTCTGGCATGTAGGCAGGCGGAACATATTGTGCAGAGTGTTGCGTTTGGAAATGATAAGACTCATGACCGGTTGTCTGTCCCCATGCAGCATGCAACATATGTTGGTATGGATTTGATGGTGGAGAGAAATCCATGGATGCATCAGGTATTGAACTGGACGATGCTTCCACATCACAATGTAATCTCCAATCATAATAATGTTTAGTAAACCCTTTTTTTACAAGATGCTCCTTCACCTTATCCGCAGAAAGATATTTCATATTATCACAACGTGCACATGGACATCTAATTTTTGAACCATCCATTCTAGAGGGATATTGCATAGCAAAAGCTATAAAGTTATCTACTCCATTAATGAAATCAAGATTGTACTCTCCAGTAGCAAATTTTCTCTTATACATCCACTCTCTTCCTGGAATTATATCCATTTCACTACCCTAATACACCAAATAATATAAATTAAAAAGAACACAATCATCACATTTTCAATTAATAATATAGAAAAAATAAATAATAATTATAATTATACCTTTAGATAATTTAGAAGATGGCGAAATATGGCAACCACGAGCAAAATAACACTTCTACCACAAAAAGATAATATAAATTAAAATGAGCACAAGCATAACATTTCCTTTAATATATCTAATAAATTAAGAGAGAATAACTAATGATTATAGTGATACCTTTATATAATTTAGAAGATGGGGTGACTACAAGCCATGGGAACACTCCGATTTAAAGAAATTGTTGAAAAAATTATTGAAATGTGAGTGAAGAAGAGGAAAATTCGAAGAAGATGAAAAATTCGTAGGTGGATAGAATGAGAAGAATAAAGGAATGGTAGGTGTAAAAGATCTGAATAATTCCGAGCACTAGTACGATGTGCTCGGAATTTTCCGAGCACATTACAAAGGCGCTCGCTAAAAACAGTTCAGAATTTATTATAGCTGAACAATGTGCGAATTTATTTTTTTCTGAAATGCCGAGCACCAAAGCAGTGGTCGGCATTTACCGAGCACAAAGAAAATGCTCGGCAATTACATAAAATTATAGTACAAATAATAATTATTCAACAACAATAAAAATTTCAAACATGCCAATATTTTTTAATTGTATAAAAAAATATTATAGAAAATTTTCATGTGTGAAAATTTTTCGATCATTCATCAAAAATATTAAAATCTATTTTGAACATAAAATAGAATTATTTTAAACATTCCGAGCACTGTCCAAGTGCTTGGGATATTCCGAGCACCGTAGAAGTGCTCGGAATTATGTAAAAGCATTACTAATATTTTTTTCTGAAATGCCGAGCACCGACGCAGTGGTCGGCATTTACCGAGCACAAAGAAAATGCTCGGCAATTACATAAAATTATAGTACAAATAATAATTATTCAACAACAATAAAAATTTCAAACATGCCAATATTTTTTAATTGTATAAAAAAATATTATAGAAAATTTTCATGTGTGAAAATTTTTCGATCATTCATCAAAAATATTAAAATCTATTTTGAACATAAAATAGAATTATTTTAAACATTCCGAGCACTATCCAAGTGCTTGGGATATTCCGAGCACCGTAGACGTGCTCGGAAGTTTGTAAAAGCATTACTAATATTTTTTTCTGAAATGCCGAGCACCGACGAAGTGGTCGGCATTTACCGAGCACAAAGAAAATGCTCGGCAATTACATAAAATTATAGTACAAATAATAATTATTCAACAACAATAAAAATTTCAAACATGCCAATATTTTTTAATTGTATAAAAAAATATTATAGAAAATTTTCATGTGTGAAAATTTTTCGATCATTCATCAAAAATATTAAAATCTATTTTGAACATAAAATAGAATTATTTTAAACATTCCGAGCACTATCCAAGTGCTTGGGATATTCCGAGCACCGTAGACGTGCTCGGAAGTTTGTAAAAGCATTACTAATATTTTTTTCTGAAATGCCGAGCACCAAAGCAGTGGTCGGCATTTACCGAGCACAAAGAAAATGCTCGGCAATTACATAAAATTATAGTACAAATAATAATTATTCAACAACAATAAAAATTTCAAACATGCCAATATTTTTTAATTGTATAAAAAATATCTAGAAAAATTTTCATGTGTGAAAATTTTTCGATCATTCATCAAAAATATTAAAATCTATTTTGAACATAAAATAGAATTATTTTAAACATTCCGAGCACTATCCAAGTGCTTGGGATATTCCGAGCACCGTAGACGTGCTCGGAAGTTTGTAAAAGCATTACTAATATTTTTTTCTGAAATGCCGAGCACCGACGAAGTGGTCGGCATTTACCGAGCACAAAGAAAATGCTCGGCAATTACATAAAATTATAGTACAAATAATAATTATTCAACAACAATAAAAATTTCAAACATGCCAATATTTTTTAATTGTATAAAAAAATATTATAGAAAATTTTCATGTGTGAAAATTTTTCGATCATTCATCAAAAATATTAAAATCTATTTTGAACATAAAATAGAATTATTTTAAACATTCCGAGCACTGTCCAAGTGCTTGGGATATTCCGAGCACCGTAGAAGTGCTCGGAATTATGTAAAAGCATTACTAATATTTTTTTCTGAAATGCCGAGCACCAAAGCAGTGGTCGGCATTTACCGAGCACAAAGAAAATGCTCGGCAATTACATAAAATTATAGTACAAATAATAATTATTCAACAACAATAAAAATTTCAAACATGCCAATATTTTTTAATTGTATAAAAAATATCTAGAAAAATTTTCATGTGTGAAAATTTTTCGATCATTCATCAAAAATATTAAAATCTATTTTGAACATAAAATAGAATTATTTTAAACATTCCGAGCACTATCCAAGTGCTTGGGATATTCCGAGCACCGTAGACGTGCTCGGAAGTTTGTAAAAGCATTACTAATATTTTTTTCTGAAATGCCGAGCACCGACGAAGTGGTCGGCATTTACCGAGCACAAAGAAAATGCTCGGCAATTACATAAAATTATAGTACAAATAATAATTATTCAACAACAATAAAAATTTCAAACATGCCAATATTTTTTAATTGTATAAAAAAATATTATAGAAAATTTTCATGTGTGAAAATTTTTCGATCATTCATCAAAAATATTAAAATCTATTTTGAACATAAAATAGAATTATTTTAAACATTCCGAGCACTGTCCAAGTGCTTGGGCCGAGCACCGTAGAAGTGCTCGGAATTATGTAAAAGCATTACTAATATTTTTTTCTGAAATGCCGAGCACCAAAGCAGTGGTCGGCATTTACCGAGCACAAAGAAAATGCTCGGCAATTACATAAAATTATAGTACAAATAATAATTATTCAACAACAATAAAAATTTCAAACATGCCAATATTTTTTAATTGTATAAAAAATATCTAGAAAAATTTTCATGTGTGAAAATTTTTCGATCATTCATCAAAAATATTAAAATCTATTTTGAACATAAAATAGAATTATTTTAAACATTCCGAGCACTATCCAAGTGCTTGGGATATTCCGAGCACCTTAGACGTGCTCGGAATTATGTAAAAGCAATACTAATATTTTTTTCTGAAATGCCGAGCACCAAAGCAGTGGTCGGCTTTTACCGAGCACAACGCTTCCCGGACTTAAATTACTAAACCGATCACGTTGACCGCGCTCGGTATTGCTCGCAAGTTAACTCCCCCGTTCGTGATATTGCCGAGCACCTTCATTTGTGCTTGGAATGTTGCCGAGCATAGTTTGAAGTGCTCGCTATTTTCCGAGCACTCTTTGATGTGCTCGCTAGTGGTGCTCGGTAAACAGCGTTTTTTTTGTAGTGAAGCAATAAGATGGTGACCAAAGCATTGGCATGTGCAATTAGGCATAGATCTATATTTTCTATATTCAGTTGGTTTCTCTTTCTTTAACACTTCACTTATCGTGTGGAATGTAAGATGTAACACGATATATAGTGCATTGGCGACCGATTGTATAACGCACGCGTTTGTCACGTACGTATGCTCATGAACCAGTGTTTGATATTTGCATCACACGAGTTTTTTCTAGGCTTGCAAAAACATACATAGGCAGAGGTAAAAAAAAAAACTTGCTTTGTAGCCATTAATGCAAGGGAAGAACATGCTGAAGTCTTAGATCCACCAATTTTATTAAAAATATTCACTAGTTCCATCAAAATATGTGGTAGATTAGCCTATATTTTTTTCATCGGTCAAAGCTACAAGCCAGAGTTACATATGCAATAGCCTATGATATATGACTAATGAACACAGGCTCACTACTTAAGGAAGGTTCATAACATGTTAAGGCTGCCCATTCAAGTTTTCATGTGTCTTTGTTTGTTTTTGTTACTAGTACTTACTAATATTTTAAAACAAGAAGGTAGAACTCTATCAAATTGGTATAAGTTGTATTGGTGTCCTTTTCGTTTGACATGGATTGTGCTATGAGAAAGTAACCTAATTTCTCATTGTCAAATTCTGTGTTTGGAGAAAATACGGAATGTGATCTAATTTTGAAATATTAAATTCGTATATTTCATTAAATAATAAAAATAAGGAAAGTAATTTGTTTCCTAATAAGGAAATATACGTAGATTTTAACGATTCATTTTCCCCTTCTAAGCCTAGGTATTCTTTTCATTAATTTTCAAATCGGATTCTTTTTTTCTTCTCAACATCTCTAGTTTCTCCTCTCTTTCTATGCAACCGCTATGTTGTATGTTTTCCCTGTCCTTTTACCTCTTTTCCTTGGAAATGCTATAAGAGCATCATCTTTAAAAGAGAAGGTAAATAGAGATAAAGAGAAATAACTATCATATTTTTTTTTTCAAAGAGAAATTGATTAGAGAATGTATTATAATTCTTCAATTTAAAAGAGGTATCTAGATCTTTAAATCTTCTCCACATAAAAGGTAATTATAGTACTCCTAGTAATAGTTATTTTCATATACATTTTTCAATTTATCTTTTTCTATTGAAATTCATTACTTTTTTAATAAAAATTGTACATATCTTTTTAAAAAGTTAAATAAGAATTATACCTTCAAAATTTACCTCTTTCTGTAAAGAACTCTAAGTGCAGAATTTTTTATTATTATTACTATATAACTAAATATTTACACGAAAAAATCAATTATAATGTTAAAAGTTGCCTAAACATTAAAATTTTAGTTGATGCTTCTAAATAAATATTACTTATATAATTTGGCTCCGTTTTAAACGAATCAATAAAACGAGCAAATCGAGCTTTGATTTTTTTTTTTTATAATTTTGGAAAATTAAAACTTTCAATTACATTTTTTTTTATATTACATAAATCGAAACGAACAACACAAAATATATGTCAAATAAAAATGGTGCTCACATGAGGTATGGAGCATGTCATTCATCTCTCCTTCCAAACATAATAATTACATTTATATTTCTAACAATCATTTCCATATGAATTATAAAATCCTAGAAATCATAATCTTTGGAATCAAATTCATTAAAAACCTTTATTTCCTATATCAAACAAACGGGATTGGGTTTTGGCGAGAGGAGCCTTGATTATGCCTGTCTCAACTCTCAAGGGGTCGATTTGTTAGGTGCCTAAAATCAACCCTATCGCCTTGGCTCGATTAAATTCGACAAGAGATGAGAGTTATACACGTTTTATCAAACGTTGGCCCGATGGGGACTTGAGGGAGGTGGTAGCAACATCTCACATGAAGCCGGCCGGCAAGAACCAGACAAGAGTAGTAATAATAATTGAAGATTTGGAGTGAATAATGAAGCACTTTATTGTTTGGACTTTTATTTATGGGCAATGATAAAAGCAACCTATTGCAATACATATTATTTTCCAGTGCAAAGCCATTTCCAAATTGTCAGTGTTTGAGTCCCACAAAAAGATGAAACTTTCATACACACCTTCAAAAGTAATCTCTGCCACCATGCTTTCTGCACATTTTCTAAAATGGCTCAAATTTATGAATCACCCTCTCTCTATACTCTTATTACTGCCTCTTTTCTTTTTTTTATTTATTTAAAATTGTTTGGGGAAATTTACTGTGTATAAGGTCATGTACACTATTCCATGATCAGAGATTCAGAGGCAGTAAAAATAATACTATTAGGAATACATCCAATTATGTAATCATCTGAAATCTTTGTCACAAGTTGAATTCCCAAGGCACCTGTTTTCATTGGAAGGGTGTGACCTTTTGTCTTGAGTGTGTGTGCATAGTAGTATTGCTTAGTAATGCAGAAACAAATTAGCATCAAAAAAATATGTACTATTTGTAATTATTTGATTCAAGTTGGATACTTACTAGATCGTGCAAAGAAGGTCTAAGTTAATTGGGTATTTTGTGAATTTGTTGGTTGACAAATGTCATCGAGCTCCCCTGAACTGATCTTTGAATTTAATGTTAGTACTAAAATGTGAAATGGGAGTTTGTTGGTATATATTGTGATTGTTTGATTCACACCTAAGACCAAATGATTTTCACATCAGAGCTCACCATTTTACATTTTTTTTAAATATTTAATTTGTTCATTTAAGAAAAATAAGATAGATGATTTAGAATTATTTGTTCATTCAGGATGGATGATCCCAAATGACTAATCAGCTATGAATATATTGAATGGTGACAATTTGAAAAGACAAAAAATGTTAAGGATTTGTCATAATAACTACTCAAAGAAAAGGGTCCTACGCCCATCTTTTTTTGCTGTGTTTGCTTTGTCAAAATAAATTGACTGGAATTATAAAAGCTGTCACATTTGACACACAATTTCCAGATGCATTATTGTTCTTATATGTCTTGCTCCATTAGATCTCATTATTCATCACAAGCTAGCTAAGTCATGATGTTTTTGGTAAGAATATGATAATACTTTGTCCTATGTTTTACCATTACTTTGAAAGGATTTCATCGTAAAATTAGTTTATTACCATATTTTTTAGTAGATTGAGCAAAATAGACGAGGGGGAAAATATATGATGAACAAATGAGATTGATTTGACTGGATATGAGTTAGAAGAACAGACGACGCATGATGTGAAAATGCGAGAAACAGGAGAAAGATATGTGAAAATGATAGAGATGCATGAATCTATTTGTACTCCCATTTTGACATTTTAGTAAGTTTGATTATAGCAAAAGAACATATTTTTTTTTCTTATTTTTGTTTCTCTTATTTTATTCTCTTTTCATCTCTCTATCTTTTTCATTTCATATTTTATTCTTCATCTACTTAACTCGCACTTAACACAATTTTTTTTAAATTGCGTGTAGAAAATAAAGTTCTCCACTACTGTGGAACGGAGGAAATAGTATGAACGAACATAATAGATCTTTGTGATTAAATGGTTGAAAATGAGTTTCACTTCTCACCGATACTTACAATTATCACTAAACCTTCTCATATTAGTTAGGAACCATTTCAGCCATTGGATCACAAAATTAACGCATCTTCTTATCGAATTTCAATGTAGATATTGGGTTTAAATCCCAGAGGCAACAGCATATACTCTTTTGAATATAGTTAAATTAATGGTTAATGCGGTAACTATATACTCTTTAGAACATTGTCGATACGTCTGATTTTGAAGATTGAATGTTCTTAATTGGACGATTCTTGATTCTCAGTGCCCTTTAACTCGAATTATATAGATGTGATATTATATTCGATTATCCTAGCTACAAGTATATTCCCCTTGTATAAAAGTATTTATCTTTTTCAAATTTTGTAATATACGTTGCTCAAATTAATTCATTCACCAACTTCATCATTCTAGGCAAGTTGAGTTCGAATTTGTACTAATTATATTATTGGCAAAAGTTTTAGTACGCATACTGTGACAAAAACAAAAATAAAAACAAAAACGTGACAAAGGTCAAATTCTGGTTTGAGTTATTACCCAGTGAAGTACCTGCCCCAATAGATATGGTGAATAAAATTTGATAATTTTTATGTTAGCTTTATTCTGTTGCCAATGCCATACTCCCCAGCTGCAATCCGCAGAAGCACTGTAGCTGTAAGTCAATTACCCAAAAATAGAATATAAAATACTGTTGGTTTTGAAAGATCATAGGCCAAAATTTCCAATGGAATTGAGATTTTTGTGTTGGTTTCGAATAGAATGTTTCGAATAAAATTCCAATAGAATTGATCATAGGAGTAGTTCTTAAGTAAGTAGAACTCTTGATAGCATAAATTCAATTGTTCTCTCTGTAATTATTTACATTACATTTCAAAATTAAGATCACACATGTTTCAAAATTCTTGAAGAAATAACAACCATTAAAAAATTATAATTATTGGTAATTATTTACACAATCAACAGAGGCCGATGAAAATTGAAAGTACTCATTAATTAGTTTGTAACTACTGGCTAGGTAGGAATATAGGATATGTTAGTATATAGAGAGAGATGGAAAGAAAATGAGACAGATATATAGTTGATGGTTTTAGTAAAATTTATCATCATATCCAAAGATGTCGTCTTCTCATTCAGTGCAGGATCACAGACATGAATAGTGGGTGTTTGGTTTTTGGGTGATATAAAAGTTACAAAAAGCTGAATGCATAGCAATTGTGTACAGCTCTACGTTGTCTTTTTGTTAATTGAATTGGTATTTACTTTTTGTTTTGATTCATTTGCCTTTTTCTTATAATCTAACAAATTATGACCATGACCATAACCATAACCCATGTTGTTATCATTAATTTTAAGACCACATTAATTTGGATACTACGTTATTATATTCTCTAATTTGTTTAATTATTTCCATACTTTCAAACCACATTTGATTTGTAAGTATGAGTTTAATTTATAAAAGTAACGATGTTAATAATAATGGTGAAATATTAAAATAAAAACGTATATAGTAGGAGTGAAATATTAAAATAAGAATAATTATGATGAGAATAGTTACCGCTTCTATATGTTGCGATTATCTTAACCTTTTTTTTTGGAAATTAAAACTTCATTTGATCAACTTAACCTTTTTTTTGGTAAAAAGAGGTTAACTTTTTAATACTAATTGATTTGGAACCAAAACTAGTTCATTCAGTTTACAAGAACGTACATAAGGTCATCATATCTTAATTAAGGTAAATTTTAGGATTAGTTTAAGTGAACGTTTACTTTTTGATGATTCACCTAGATAGAGGTTAATTCATTGTTTACCATGATCAATGAAACTTTGGATATCTTAATTAGCTTGATAATATCTACCATTTGAACTAATTTTGTTTAATTCATGTTCCATTCAAAAGGAGGAATTGGAGAAATTTAGTACTAAGAGTACAAATACTATCGTTATATTATGGGAGTAAATGCCCCTTAATAGATCAAAATAGTAGTATAAATTAATTCATTGTTGACTAAGATATAGAGCGGAACTTTACGTTTTTTTGTAATCTGAACACACATTTGCTTAATTCATAGTATATCTCATTAGAAGGAAAAGTAAGGTCAAAGAAATTCTGATAGTGATGATAAAAAAAATATATATATTCAATTATGTATACGGTTAATTATGAAAAATGAGCATTCAATTCCCAGCCTAAATGAAATCAACCAAAATTATATAGGGGTAGGACTTTCGGTACTCATGGATACCCCAAACACAAAAATCGTCTCAAGTAAACACTCAGTATCTAACACCATATGTTTTCGAACCCGACGAATCGAGTACTCAAATACCCGACTCTTTACGTATATTCATAACTAATAAATCATTGAGAACATATCAAATTCTTTTTATTTTGTACGTTAATTATGTCTTTTTATGAACTTGGAAATGTCTATTGTATTGCTAATTAAGGGAGGTCAGTGACTAATCGAGAGGCGACAAATGAAAGTATGTATTGGCAGCAACGCAATCGACACATAGACCTGAAGAAAGAAAGGGAAGGAATGAGAGTGGAGACTGAGAATTGGTTTATATATAGAAGTTTGATCGAGAAAGTTAACCTAATTAAATTTAATTACGTAATAACTTAGCTCAATCCCAGGATCCCTAAATGGCTAAACCTAATTAAAAAATACTCTAAACAATAAATCGTGTGTTCGGTTAATACCCGATACATGATCGGATTACCCGATAATTGACTTATCTTAAATTTCATAACCCGATCTCATAAGTCATACCCAATCCCATTAAATTGAATATATATCAAGTATCTAACTAATACCCGGGGATGTCAGGTCAGGTACGTAAACCAATACCCGATATCCTTATTTTCATCCCTAAATCAAATGGCTTTATACTTAACTATAATGAGGCGGACAATAAGATAAAAGTTAATTTGAACTAAGTATATTGTTAAACAAACCACTTGTACATAAATATAAGATTTAAAAATAAGCTATATCTGCAAGCTCCACATGCTCAAGTTATAAGGAGAAATGAGTATAATCAGATTCTTTATCATTTTCGAAGCGATAAAAGTAAGTACTAGCATGAATAAATTTGAGTATATTATCCTTTAGGGCATGATCCCATCATTCGCAAAGTTTTCAAGGATTAACTTTTGTACTTTTTAATTTTAAAGAATCAATAATAATGAGTTGAATTTCTAAATTTGTTAATTAAATTGCTGACTTCATCGTCTCTTCAGTGATTAACTTTATCCGTTTATCATAGTACTACTGTTATTTGGCCTTAAAATGATAACTCCACTCGGTGTGACATAAAACAGGTAAGATTCTTCATGAATTTATTAACTAAATGATAATTATAGTAATTACATTCAAATTGACTGCAGTCAACTTATCCTTCTTTCTTCTTCTTCTTCTCGGATGAGGCCCTAAAATTCTAGAACCACACAATTACTTTGAATTTTCAACCATTAAATCTTAGTGATATTGGCAAAGTTCTTTGCTGATATACTTAATTTAACACTCTGCCAAGTCTATATGGTATATATGTAATTATGTTAATTATACTACTATTATTTAATGAAATCGTGTATAGAAAATGTGGAAATTGATTATGCAAATTCCGAATATCTGGAATTTGAAGCAGCTTAACCGCAGCAGAAATCCAGAATCCATAGTAATTAAGCTAGCTAGGTTTTTTCATCAACAAGATTAATGACTGCCTAAATCATAGTACTAAATGAAATATACATAGAATTAAAAAAAAATATGAAATTGGAGTAATCCTACATAAAATCAAGCAAAAAGGCTAAAAGAAGAAAAGAAAAGCCCTTACCTTTTAAGAATTTCAAGAAAGACAGATGATGCTTCTGTAAGTAGCAGTACCTGCTGAAATTTGTAACACCCACCTTGAATCAAATCATCACACTACTAATTGTAAAAACAAACCATCTTAATCATTGCAGAGAAGAAGAAAAAAAAAGGCATCTCAATTAAAATCTCCAAATCCAACTTCATCAATTCATCATTATCACCCCCAATATATGATTACACCAATTCCCTATATAATACTCCAAGTATCTTGATCATACACTACATATAAAATAGCACGCAGAAATCAAGACAGATAGACATATGTCCATAAACAAAACACCAAATTTTTTTTATTAAAATTGAAAAAAGATTAGATTAATCAAGGCAAGGCCTAAACTTGTGGGTGCAGGAGAGACAAGTGATCTCCATGCAAGAAGCAGCTTTCTCTCTCATGTTCTCGGCCCGGTGGACCTCCTCCATCGCCCTCTCCCAGAGGCTCCTTGCCCTCAAAAACTCCGACTGCGCCGCCTCCATCTCCCTCCTCGTCAGCTCCATCATGTGCTCCGCATACGCCTTCTCCATCGCGGCCAGCCGAATCTGCTCCGCCGCCTCCCACTTGAGCGCCTCCACTCTGCTCCGGTACTCCCCCGCCGAGGGCCCCACGCTTATGGACAGCTGCAGGTCCAGCGAGGGGCTCTCGAACTGCTCCCGCCCCGCCCCGTATTGGTGTGGGGCGGTGGAGTAGGAGAGTAGTTGCATTTCTTGATCCATTTTGTTGGAGATGAGTGAGAGAGATATTACTAGTAATTAGGGTTAGAAAGAAAATGGGGAAATGAGGGTTGTAATATATAAGAAATTTGTGTACAAAAAGGGACTTGCCAATACAAGATGCCCCACTTTCTTTCCCCATGCAAAAAGGACTGGGGACCAACAATGTATCATCATGAGTAGTACCATGATTTTTTCTTTTCTATTTTTTAACTTTTTTTGCATGATCCCATGAATTTGTATGTGTATTTGGAATAGTCAATTAGTGAGTGTGTGTTAATTAGTGCTTTGGATGAGTTTAATTATGAGATGTATATATAAATTAGGATTTCATTTGATTATATTGGACTGAGGTGGTTTTGTTTCATTATAGAGGATCTTTTTTCTTTTGGGGGTTTGATAAGTATTGATCACGTGTATATTCACTTTTGGGGTGTAGGAAAAGTGTGGTATTTTTAATATTGGTTTGGGCTCATGATTTGCACTGCTAAAGTGAGGGCATCTTTGATTATGTGTTGACATATACGAAATTTTGTATTCATTAAGATCCTGATGGTAATATTATAATGGATGTATGATGGCTAGTCGTTTCAGTGATAATTATGAAAGAGTAAATGGGATCACGGTTGCTACAGTAATCTCATATATATCCCATTGTTGGTTGTTTTTAAGCATAGTGATTTATCTCTTGCTTGTGTTGTGGCTAGAAACATGAGAATTGTCAATTCTTTCATCATGATTTTTTTTTTATTATATCAGTTGTTTAATAATATTAGATGCCATTATACAAAACATATTAATTCGCTGATTTATATGAACTAACGAATTGATATGTCATGTGTTGTCAATTGATATGGTTATGCGTTTTGACTTTCATGAAATTATTTAAATGAATCATCTCTTATCTCTAACTTTATAAAATACTAATCTGTCAATAAAAAATAATTTTATTTTTCTTTTTAGATTGTCTAAAAAATTAGATTTTTATTTATAGTAAATATTTTTCACTCTAATGAAATAGATCTCATTATTCACTAATAATACATTAACTTTTTTTTACTTTATTAACTTTTGCATTGAAACTCGTACTCGTATCATCTATGTATAATGTTATTTATTGCTGAAGTTAGATTGATTTCTACTATTGCAGTTCAAATCAAATGAGTGAATAGAAGAAAAATGGCATCGGCAAAATGGAAGAAGATAATGCGTCACACCTCCCCCCCCCCCCCCCCCCCACCCCACACACACACACACATTTTATATAGCGTCCGCCCGTAATCTAAAACTTTATTTCTTATTTTAGTAAAACTTTATTTCTTATTTTAGTAAAACTCTATTTCTTATTTTAGTAAAACCATATCGGTTTTATACTTTGAAAAATTAAAAAAACAAATAAAATAGATCCATAAATCAAAAACAATTACTACATAAAATACAATAAATTTATGAAGGTTTCTTTCCAGAAAACTCAAAATTAGTTGAGGCATAGATTATAATTAAGCATTGTCTCAAAACTGATAACCAATATATATCATATGTGCAAGCTATCAGCTTATAGTTTATGTTTCCTTTTATTATTTGATCTTCAACACTAAGATAGAAAAATCTATACTCGTTAGTCGTTCCACAACCTAATTAAAAAGGCTAATTAACCGTTCTTATTGGGATTTGACTTGGTATCAAGTTTACCAAGAAGATATTAATAAGCATATATTGGAAAGGTCCACTATATGATTATAATTTACATTTAAAAATTAATTTCCTGACCAGCTTATTTTCCACAAAATCTTATAAGCAACAATCTTTTTACAAACGCTGTTATAATTTGTCATTTTCAATATATATACACGTTTAGAGTCATCTCTCTTATTTTATAAATTCTAGAATTCAAAATTTTCACATTTTCTTATAACTATTGCAGACTCTGAAGCAGCTATTAAACATGTTAATTTATGATAACGAAAACTCAACAAGTACTATTCAATCAAAATTGTAGAGGCCATTTATGTTCGAATCCCCTTTTATTTTAAGGAATTTTATAATTGCCAAACAACAAATATTAATCAAACAAAGAGAGTGAAGAGAAAATAAATTCCTTTTTAATTATATTTATCCATACATACATGGTAAAAGAAAATTTGAAGCTAACTTTGGGAAAGTAAGTAATTATTTGGAAATCACATGGTTCCTAAGATTTAATAATTGAAATGAAGATTTGCATGTAATAATTAGAAATCCACGTGCTGTGCGTGTTTTGGAATTGGGGCCTTAGCTTTAATGAGTAGTGGTGGGCCTAAGCGTGTCGGCCCTCTTGTCTTAACCTTTCACATAAAGCCCATCTTGGCACGTGAGAGCTTCCTTTAGGCCCATCATTATGCAATTTTTTCCTCTATTTTCTTTTTCTCATATACAATTCAAGATTGTCTGCCCACAAAATCTTGGCAGCACGTGCCAGCCAGTTAATTTTCCACTTTTTAAACTGGTTTATTTATGAAAAAGAAGTCCAAAAGGTGAAAAAAAGAGCTTTACCTTTGCCCCTTTTCCCTCTAGGGATTTAGGATGACTTGTGCATTTTTGGTTAAAGAGAAAAAAAGATTAATTGATTGAGATAGATAGTGATGATGTTTTTGTCCAGACTTGCAAAGTCGCAATAAGAATAACTGTTTATTTCGGTTTAGCTTATGGGCCGCGATATTGGGCCCAACCTGGGGTGCCCAACTCCGACTCAAGGTTCTATTCCCCTCCCATTCATAAAAATAGAAATTTTGGAGACGATATAGGTTTCGTGAGTTAATGAAGAGAAAGGAAAAACTAAAAAGAGTGTTATTTTCATATTTAGATACATTTCATTTTTAATGAAACAGAGGGAGTAGAAAAGATAGAAATTTTTATGCATCCCTTCAGAGAATCTAACACGCAGAAAAAAAACATAAGGCCCTACTTGATATGATGGAACGGAATGACAATCCTACCCTCATTCCATTCATTTGTTTGGTAAAATTTATTTCTTAGAAATCACCATTCCAAATGAAATAGTCATTTCATTCCATTTCATTTTCCTTATATAAATTTTAACAAAATTATATAAGTATTATTTTATATTATATTTAAATTTAATATCATCGCAATTTTATAATAAAGTTAAAATTTTAAAATTTTTAATAATTAAAAAAACACACACACACATATGCACACACATGCACGCGCACACACTACCACCACATATGCACACAGCACACACACAACACCACATATACACACACACCGCCACACGTATATACACAACACCACATGTACACAAGAAAAATGGAGTATTTGGCAAAAATATTTTTGAAATAAATTTTTTTTCGGTAGAATCAACATATTAATTATTCATATTTCATTACATTCAATTTCTATATTATTTGTAGTTATCAAATGTAGGAATGGAATCAATCAAGGAATAACAATTTCATTCTCACCTTCATTCCATTCTCATCTCCAGTGGCTTCTTAGTATGATGGAATGGAATAAGGAAGGAATAGAGTGAGAATGTGAATGGGATGAGGATTCCATTCCATTATTATGCTTGGTTAATGTAAGGAATACAAACGAAATGAAATTAAGTAGTGTGTGTAAATTTGTGTAGTGTGTGTGGTGTGTGCAGTGTGTGTGCAATGTGTGTAGCGTGGATTTTTAGTAATAATTAAAAATTCTAGAAGTTTTAGTTTAATTATAAATTTTTTAAATTATAAAATTGAGTGATTTTAAATTTAAATATAATATAATATTACTATGTTTTATAATTAAAATCTAAAATAAAAAGAAAAGAGAAAAATGGAATGGAATAGACATTCCTTAGCTAAATAGATGAAATGGCTATTATCACGTGGAATGGAATGGTGATACCTAAGAAACATTATATCAATGGTCGATAATACTAACAAGGAAAACAAAACCAACTATAATTTATTATTGTTCGTTATAGCAACACAATGAAGAATGGAAACAACTATACGCACAGGATCGACTAATTCTTCTCAAACCCTATAAAAGTAATGAGGGATAACAACATCGTCGTCGTTTCCAGCCGAGATGGGGGAGACTAAACAAGCCATTCATTTTAACTTATTACGAGGCTATTCTAACCTTTCACCATCTCAACAAAAACTATTGTAAAACTTCAAAATCTATACTCCCATTATACAATTGGTGTGGCTTGATTCCACACCACATTCAACATAAAAAAGAGCTCGGTTGAGAGAACGAACAGTCGGAGAAGAGAGCAGCGCGTTTCAAATGTCTGCCATCACATGAAGTAGCTCAGGGGTTTTTTCCTTCTGGACCCCCCTTCACCGTATAGCTCGTTCCACTGAAGAAGCTCGGTCATGTTTATTGACTCTGATGAGACACTTGCACAAACCTATTTTTGCCAAAATTATTAAATGTTAAAAGTTTAGTTCACAAAGCCAGCAAGACTGAGAGTAGTAAGGTTTTAATAATTCTTCACTCACCCGCTCATGAGCGAATTTGAAGTCTTCTGAATTTAGCGAACGAATATCAGTGCTCCCACTCAATGCTGGTGGAGGCCTACCTTCAGCAAGAGCAGCTTCTTGATCCTGTTATTGACGCCCATTATAAGTCAACAGTAGAATTTCCAGAAATGGGAATGGTTAAATATCCAACATATTGTCAAACAATCATGACAACATATATCAAGAAATTTTCGATCATGTCAAGTTACACCAAAATCAGGAATGGCTAGCATAGACAACTATGGAAACAGAATGTATCCAAAATATGATTAAAAAAAGGCGTACTTATTCCCGCAAATAACTTGTAGTATCATGAAAGTAACCCTTGAAGTAACCCTTGGTTATGCTAAACCCTTATGCGCCAATAACATTGCACATTCCCTCAGGATTAGTACTATATCATAACTGTTAGCATTAATTGTAGAAACATAGTACCTTTTTCTCCTTTTCCAAAATCTCTCTAATTGGGCGATGTGCAGCCGTTACACACAAATTCTGAAAGGAAAAACAGATATTATGGTGACCCAGTCCTATGAATAATTCTTCACAAAAAAAGACTCAGTCTAACCGACCTTAAGATCACTTCCTGAATAACCATCGGTCATACTTGCAACAGAAGCGAGATCCACATCTGGAGACAAGTCTTCTTTAGCTAGTATCACTCTTAGTATCTTTGCTCTGTTGGCAGCATCTGGCAAGTTCACCATCAATCTACAAAGAAGTGGTAGGAGATTAAAACATCAATCATAGATTAGAGTCACAATGTCATTAGACTATTTGTGTCCAATACTAGGTGTTCAGAAGATAACTGAACTTGCTTTACCTGCGGGGCAGTCGCCTAATCACAGCCTCATCAAGGTCAAAGGGCCTGTTTGTGGCAGCAAGTACCAAAACACGTTCTGTATCTTTTGTTCGCAACCCATCCCAGTTCACCATGAATTCATTTTTCATTTTGCGCATGGCCTCATGCTCTCCAGGATTTTCTCTTCTTCCCAGCATGCTGTCAACCTTGACAAGGAGAAGGGGGATAGAGAAGGCCACAAGAAAACTAAATCAAAGAACTGGTACTGAATGTGATGAGAATGATGAAACATAAGGTGGCGTGCCATACTTCATCAACAAATATAACACTAGGAGCAATTTTACTAGCCAGCGAAAAGACAGCCTTGACATACTTCTCGCCCTCACCGAACCACTGAAAGAGCAGAAAATAAGCAGTAGACGTTAAACAAGTTATATGAATGTTATGTGTGTATCTAGTACCATCCTATAAAGTTATACACATGTAGTCATTTTAAACACCTTAGATGTTATGCTGGACATTGATATGTTAATGAAGTTTGCGCCAGCTTCAGTTGCAACAGCCTTTGCAAGCATTGTCTTTCCTGTTCCAGGGGGACCGAATAAAAGTATACCCTTGCAGGGCTGCAAGAGAAAATTTTGAAGTTACTGTGATATCAAATAATTATGCAAATAAAAGCCTGGTAATGCATCTATCAGTAATCCATGAAGTAGTCTGACAGGGGAGAGAGACTGTATTTGAGAAGATCAGCAGTTTTAAAACATGGAGATTGGAGAGAATTCCAAACAGAATGCAGATTACATGCTTGTAACAAACATAAGTTAATGAGAAAATGTTAGACTGCCTTGTACATAAGTCTGTTGTTACATATCAAGAATACAGTAGAAATAGATCATATTGCCATTCACAGATAATTCAGAAATATTAAAACTATGGCCTCATGATTTAACAAAGAGCACTAGTTGGGGGAAAGAATCAATGATGAGGCATATGTGAAAATCAGTATAAATATAACATGAATCTACAAGTTGAAGTGAACCCAGTTCAATAACAAAAAGTTTTTGAGAGAAAAAAAAATGACACAAAATTATAGTCAGAAGTGGCAAAATCAAACTAGAAACTGATAACTAATTTTGTAACCCAAATCAATAGAGATGTTACCTTTGTCAGTTGGCCCTTGCAAAAAAGTTCAGGCCGCTGTAAAGGAAGCATCACTAACTCTTTCAATGTATCTTTGACATTTTCTAGTGCTCCAATATCATCAAACGTCACACCAATATCGCTGGGAGGGATTACATCAGCTAGAAGTCTCTTCTCAAATTCATTCTCAGTCACAACATCCTGGGAATTGGAAAAACATGACATTGTAATCAACAAAGATGTAATCGAGCAATCATAAAAATCAACCCAAAAAGATAGTTTTACTAAATCTATAATCTAATATCCATCAGCTTAGTAGGACCTTCAGGGATTTCTTTGAACTCTTGGAATCATTCTGGATTGCATGTAGAATTCTGATCCCATACTGGATGCTGATACAAAAGGTTTCATAAACAGTTTAGTTCCATGTTTATGCGCATTGAGGCACCCATCACACTTTTACGTGACAACTTGCTATTACCTCTCTATAGCCAAAGTAACCCTGGCATCTTTGAAATCTGTTTCAGCTTCAGGATTCGTCATCATATGGTGACTTAAAGCCCAACCAATCACCTTTTCGGCACCTTCAATATATTTCAGAAACTCTTCAATTATTGTCAACAAGTTTTTGTTCATTTGATATAGAGCCATAGCATGTCAACTGAAAAATTAGTAAAAATTTAACATGTTGATAAGGGGAAGTAAAAGATAATCTTACTCTCAATTGTGAGTGTTTGGTCTTTAATGTTCAAGGATTCAAGCTCATTACACTCCAGGCCACTACGATTGAGGACCTGCATGTTAAGAACATTAGCCATATTTTTAATAAAGCACTAGCAGCCTGAATTCATAGGATATTAATACTAGACAGTTCAAGGCCGACCTTCATCTCTTCTCAATGTATGGGGTTCCAGTCATTTTTTTATTTTCATTCTTTTACTGCAATTTTCCATTTTATGAGGTACTATGTCTATATAGTACTTTGATTTTGAGGATGGAGGAAGGCAACTGGCTAATGAGTAAAGTGCTTTCTTAGTAGTATAAGGAAGGAATAGGCAAAAATCTTGTTTTCCTATTACTAGGGAATACTTTACTAGTAGGAAAATCATAACGTATTTTCTCTTTTCATCAATAGAGCGCTTTATCCTTGCATTTGCGCTCTTTACTACCCTATAATGAGTTTTCTCAATATCGATAACGGCACAATTATGTCTTTTTTTAGAATGATATCTTTGTCTGTGTTATTCTACATTTAAATTAAGGGGACTGTTTGGGGTAAAACAAACAGTTTGCCTTTTGTTTGAGAATTTCCTTGCTTGATAATTTGGTTACCATCATTAGGTGCTACTTTTTTTTATATTTTTTGTTGGGAGGGGGGTGATGCAGCAACGCATCTTGTAATATGATATACTAAAGTTTAGAAAGAGAAATTTGAGTTTGAACGTTAGGTATGTCACTGTTTGCTTAGATTAGACATTGAGTTCAAAGAGGCAAGTTTCCGAGATAACATAAATTGGCTTAATACAAAGTTGATTTTATAGCACTATATCTAAATGTCCATAAATATTAATAATTGACATAAATATGTCCACGTAAGGAAGGTCCATCTCTTCAATGATAATTAAAAGCTGCGGTGGCAGATTTGATGGCGGCACCATGACATTTATGGCAGCATTTTTTACTGGCTTAGCCTTCTATTTGCCCATTAGCCCTAAACACGGGTCATTCGCCCAAAATCAGACTCATTTACTAAAATCCGACCTGATTTCACACTTGAAATAGGGTTTTAATATGTTTTCAGGTTTCCTCCACATTTAAACGCAAACACTACTACTTCCCTATCTATCCACCCCGGCCGCCCTAGTTCGCGCCGTCTGTTTAGCCTCATGTTTTATGTCTGTCTATTGGTTCAGTTTCTTTTCAAAATATATTTAGATTTTCAATTATAAAATAATACTACTATTATAATGGGTAATTTGCATGTACATTCCTACACTTTTACCAAATTCGGTTTGGCATACCAGCGTCAAAATCCCCCTATAAATACCAAACTAGTATTGATTTGTTATGATTTTGCAACCAAACTATTGATTTATTCTAATTTTGCTACCAATCAAATTTCGACACTAGCATAGCTAGATGACTTACTTACTTGGCACTATCGGATGTCAACCAAAACAATGTCACGTTTCCAGCAACAAAACAATATCATATTATACTAGATCAAATAATTTCATTTGTTTAATTCTGATTTACTATTAACCCATATTAGAGCCAAAAAAATTTATTGGTTGCAAAATCTAAATAAATCAATAGTTCAATAATTATAGAAAGATTATAAAGATGGTATGCAAAACCAGAATTTGAAGAAAGTTTAGGAATTTTCTAGCAAATACCCCTAATTATAATTAACAAACCTATAATTATATTAATGCGGTAGATTCATTCACAAAAAAGAGAAATGGGCTCAAGCAAGAAGATGCATGATTTGATTTATGAGATATTACCAAAAATTGCATGAGAGGTACAACCATAGAGATACAATTGATCAAATTTCGCTCAAAGACATTGATGAGTGTAACAAGTGGTTAGTTGGAGAGTTGGATGATGCTAATGTTGTTGGCAATTATTTGTTTATTAATGAAGATTCGCTTGATTGGAATATTGTCTACAAGACTTCAGGGGTTGGAGAGCCTTTAGACTAGGTCCAAGAAAAGAAAAGAGACTCCTACGTCAAGTTGTGATAGAGGTTTTAAGAGAGAGAAGTACTAAACCCACATCTACAAAAAAGGGAAAGGCAAATTGGAAGTGGTGGTTGAAGAGAGAAGGCTTGTAGATGAAGAATCCAAAGACGAAGAATTTGAGCGAGAACATGTTGGGAATATTAATGTATCCAAAGGTGAAGAGGAAGAAGGATTTGTTTCGTTGGATGTTGATGATAATGGCGCGGACAAGGATAACTATGTTGAGGTTGATAAGGATTTATGGGGATGTGAGTTTAGACTTGATATGTATTGATGTATGATGATTTTACATTTTAATTATTTAGCTAAGACTTCAAATATTAGACATGTTATGTCATGGTTCATGACATTATGTTTTAATTGTTATTCTAAGATTGAAATATTATGCTTTTACCATTTTCTAATGAGGTGGGCCTCATTATCCACTAACAATGCTCCAATTACTTTTTATTTCTATCTCTTATTTTACCAATTGTGCATTAAAACCTGTGCCGTTCCAAATTTCCATATTTTTATGGGACGGAGGGAGTATATATATTTTCATAATATTTTATTTATTTATTCATCGACCGCCATGCCGAGCGCCATAACTTTGTGGCAGTTTTTTGGTCAAAGTCGTAAAGATGCCATAAGACATTCATAGCATTGATTTCGTTATAGACTTAGCATGTTGGTCGATGCTCTTTATTAGGCAAAATAAGCATGTACAGGTAAGAAACAAAAATAGAGAGCAGGAATATAGTTCTATTGTGATCAAAAGAATTCCTCACAGTTCGTAAGTTATTCAGATTTGCGATCAATTTTAGGGTTTCAGCATCCCGTTCCAATTGCTGCTTCCAGCTAACCAGAAGTGCTTCATCCTGCAGCATTCATAAGCATTATCACACAATACGAATGGCACAAATCAGGTCTGTGGCTGTTAAGGAAACCAAGAACAGACCTGGGGCAGGTGAATTGTAACTTTATTAGGAAAAAGTTTAGATAGAAGCTTAGTGGCCTTGGTAACATCCTTTGTTCGATCATGCAACCTCCCAAAACTATCCTGAAGAGTCCATATATCATTATATTAGCAAATAAAACACTTACGAACCATGGTTTATGAGCTTGTGCTCTATGAAACCAAATTCTTAAAACGAGATTACTTAATCATTCAGAAAACATCGGCCTTTCAAACACAAAAGTCCATCAGAAATACTAGCATCCAAATTGATTGGATTAATTCTTAATCATCCAAATTCTCTAGGATTAATTCTTAATAAAGTGATTGGATAGCATCTTTTGGGGTTCTCCATGCTAATCATTCAACCATCGTATCTTCCATACTTCAATATGAAAAGGATAATCCACATGCTACTATAGACGAATTGCAACTTGGTAACACTCTTAAAATATGCCAAATACAAGGGGCTAGCACATTTTGCAGATAATACATGTTCAAGACTGTTCACTGCAAATCATAAATTGTTCAACACACAACCAACCAACTAATATAACTAACGGAACTGTATCAACAGATTCTTACAGGAAAAGCCAAGTCAAGCAAAGCAGTCTGGTTGCTGCCAAATTTTGTGAAAAGCAAACCACCAGGGTGAGACTGCAAAGGGAGCAACTAATTACTGAAATAATTCGGATACATAACAAGAAATTATAAGGTGTGAATGCCTTCAGAGATGGTTTGCAAGTATAATGGATATGGTCAATACTGAGTACCTTTTCTTTACGATTATCTGTCTGAGTCTGTGAGCCAATTATTACAATATTATTAGGAAGCTTTTCCAGCTTATTCTTATATGTACTATACGATTCCGAATTTCCTGCCATTGACTTCTCAGCATCTTTCATAAATAAAATAAAGGGCGAATATCTGCTTACTACAAACACCGTCTACAAATAAAGAGAGAAAACAAAGATTAGTATTAGAAAAACATGAGGCATACAAAAGCATCATTTTTAGCTCAACTATTTTAAAACATGCAACCCCACCTCAAACATAGTGTCTATGAGTAATTTGTCCAAATCCTCCACACCAGAGGTATCCAACCGAAGCTCATTGGCTGTAAAAGAGACAAATGTCTGAGATACGAGATCAACTAACTCACACAACACAGATAAGAGGAAAGCATTGAAGGTGAAATCACCATTGCAGAAGAATCCCTGACCCTTGTCACATAGACCTCCAAAATCAACTCCATCTTGCATAAGCTTGTCGAATCTCACACCAATTTTTGACAGGGGATTATCTTCAAATGGCAAGAGAACCTTGCCCCGCATTCCAGGAGTAGGACCTCTAAAAACCATGCTAAAAGAATGTAAGCTCACAATGTCTTGTAACAGAACAAGAGCCACCAATAAAAGCACATATGCGCCTTTGTATATCAATATATTAGACTAGTATGCATATGCAATATGGGTCAAATACAAAAATACAAAAATACAAAAGAGACCAAATAAGGTGTCTCTTCAGAGATATAGAAATAGTATATATTGCAAAATATATAGTATTTGTTTAATAACATGGTGATGTCTGGAAACAATGAACCCTTCATCTTGGTAAAAATATACCATCACTTAAAAGGCCTTTAACAGTGACTGCAATCCAACAAAAAATTCAAGTACCTAATCTGAAGCCAGCTATGATGTTGTGATTTAATAGCATTGAAACTCTGTAATCAATCAGTTCATATTTGACACCCTAGACCAATGGCCTCCAGAAAAGGAAATTTGGCTTCTAATGCTTCACCCATTTCTTTAATCAGTAATAGTAATTATTACCACATACAAAGAGTCAGAACTAGAACAGCACTTGTAGGAAGTCGTGAAATGAAAATAGAATACAAATATTCCAAGTGTTGGGGTGAAAATCAAAGCTAAGATTTCATGAATAAACTGAATAAGATAAACTTGAGGAAATAGTCGAATGAGAAGCAACATGGAAACTCATCTATTGGAAACTAGAAAAACTGTGACGCGCGATCAGTAGTAATATTGGTAACTTTTGTACAAAAAAAAGACCATAAGTTAGTGACTTAGTCAAGCATTAACTACGAGAAACGCAATCACAAGTATAACTGGTTACCATCAATTGGTTGGAAAAGGGTCATAAGAAGAGAAAACTCTATTGATATGTTTTATGCCAAATTGAAGGTAAACAATGTTGAGATCTCATGAGTCTGCGATTATATATAAATGCAAAATCACAACAAGGTCCAAGCCAATGTGCTTTGAGTACACTTGAAATTTCAGCAAGGTTATCCTTCATAAAAGAGTTTTTTAGTAAAATTCGAGCTATATTCTGCAAGAATAATTGCAAATGAATGACAAAAAATACCTGGCAGAACTAGAATATAAACCAGCAGAAGCTGGGCCAATAAACTTAACCCGATCACCTAAGATTTTCAAAAATCAGGTACATGTTAGAACTTAAATTTACAAACATTGTGTTATATATGCCGCCCTTTGTGTGGCTGTTAACACACATTCTGGCTAAGCAGACTAAACATTCGCCAAAAGGTCGTACTTACCAAATTTGATAGAAACATTCTTTGTCGTGTTTGCTGAAGATGGAACATTATCAGTTTCCATTTCTGTAGGCGACTCCAAGCAAGGCTGAGGAGTACTCAGCAAATTTTTGGTATCTGCTTCAACAGGTGAAAGTTCATTGTCCTTAACAAGCTCTGAGGATACAGGAACTTGTTTGCTGGTATTACTCACTTTCTCTGCATTATTTCCCACTTTGGGAAGCTCAACATCCTTTGAAGAACCCTAAGGCACGAGGATAACCAATAAATTGCAATGAAGTAATCAATGTTGATTTATTGTACAACAAAGACAGATGGTTTAAAGTATCAAACATTCGCACAGACCATCACTATCCTCGATTGACACTGGTGTTGCTTCATATTTTTCTTTAAAATTTAAAATAAAAGCATGGAATAACATTAATAAAAGAGTTTCATTAGTACTTAATCAAGTAAACCTAATAGCCCACAAGAACATAATTGAGTAAAAGAAGATAACTGCTTTTGTCCTGATTCCAAATATAACTATACAACGACATCATCAAATGCACAAATAATTAAGGATACAATAATGTCTCTAATCTTACTTTCAAGAATGAATGGCTGTCAAATATGAGCAATTTAGCCCCAAAGTAATGAGCCAGTGCCTTTGCCAACATCTCCTGATAAATATCAGACCCTGGAAAATAATTGTAACCACATTTTAAGAGTTCAGATGCTAAAAAGATCAGAGCCAAACCTGATAACATGAATTTGGATAGATATGGCCAAACGAGATACCTGCTGGACCAGAAAGCAAGATTCTTGGATTCAGAGTAGGAAGCTCAGATGTTAATTTAACTTGATCCTTGTGTTTTAGTTGTATATAAGAAGCTGCAATAAGCACACTTTTTGTGCTCTCACTGCAAGTTACATGAAAAGTGAAAAAGTATTAAGAATCCTTGACAAAGGTGGGTGCTTTATATATGTGATAATCAATTGCCACATCAATTGCAAAAAGCATGTAAAAGAACAATGCTTGCTTAATTTGTCTTGTTTTATAAATAAGATATTTGCTAATGTATGTAGTATATGCAATGGACTGATCTACCTCAAATAGTATGGAAAATTATCAAATGAAACATCTAGGTTTCGCCCATCCAAAATTGCAGCAATTAAGTCATCTCTAAATGCTGAACTCCGTGAACACATTACTGATTGAGATGCTGGTGCTGGATCCCTAACCCAGTCTCTGTCTTCCTGTTTAAACAATATCCACTCCTGAGTTATTTGAAAATAAACCATAAGATCAAATTTAAATTCTGTTATTCCACCAAAACTATGTGACTCGCCTCCAGTCCAGATTCTACATTGCCATCAAGAGGGAGATTCTTGTTTACGGCCCCATCAGCAGCAGCTACCTCATTTCCTAAATCGGTAGCTGAATTAACTTCTTGGCCATCAAGATCATCCTCATTAAGAATGGGCGAGGAAGGTGGTAGATCACTTCCTCGTAAATTTTTACCACTGGCCTGCGAAGTGGGCTTGACACGTGATAAATCAGGGCACATAGAGAGTGACGCCAAAATTGAAGCACCTGCTACAGCTGATGCATCTCCTCGTCTTTCCACAGGAATGAACTTTCCTATATTAGTCTGAACATCTGGAGGAAGGGTCTTGATTACACTATCATACGGTAGCTGTTGGAAAATCTACATGGATGAAATTAAGGAATCCCACAAGGAAGACTGGACATATGAAAGAAGGAGCATAGCAATGGCAAATAAATAAAAGGATACATAAGCATGACTTCCCAGAAAGCCAAACACCACTTCATCCCCTGAACTGAGATCACAACTTGTGTTTTTCTTGATTGTTTTTCCATTCACTAGCACACATCCTTTGCTTCCACGACTTTCAAGCACCGCAACAGGTTTATCATCACGCTGATCATTCCCAGTAAGCAAACAATGTCCATTAACACAAAATTAGCATTTCAGATCACAAGAGTTTACAAGATGTAGAGTACGTCAAGCAAAACATTAAGTGGCATATGTCTACAACTTATTCATCGTGTATTGATGAAAGGTTGCAGACTTGATAAGAACGGCTGCATGTACTTGACTTAACCAGCATATTATATACTCTCGTATTCACCATTACTACTCCAGATTACTATTATCCACCATTCATAACTGAAAAGCATAAAAAAAAATTGAAACCTCTACACGCGAGTATGCATGACTTGTCCCAACTCCTACTATATAAAAATCGCAGAAATGTGAGGTCAAATATAACAATACCTGGTCAAGACGTATGGAGCATAAAATCGCACTGATAGTCTGATCCCGAATCAAAAGATTAGCTTGTTTGCTTGAGCCTACCAAGAAGTTGGTTGTATACACAGAAACAGTAGGATTCTGCAAATATATAACATTAGCATTCACTTAGCACAACACTAAATTCGAAACTTCAAGAAGTTGAGCGGTCAAGTCAACTAAAAATACAAACAAGATAAGAATTCAATAAATACAAAACAAGAACACAGCTTTGCACCACAAACAGCAGACTAGAATCACCTGCGGAGATTCCGTAAGAAGTTTACACCAAGGTGAGGTCGTTTCATAACTTTGATGTTGCTTCCGCGATAGCAACGAACTCCTCGGCTTCTCCAATGCAGTAGCTGCAGCACCTAAATTTCAAAATTTTCACCGAATTCCAACCATTTTTCAGGCATGCACATTTCAGAGAGAAGCTAATTTGACAACATTTCAACAAATTCCAAACAGAAACAACTGAGAAGCAACCTTCGGGAACCACAGGTGTAGCAACAGAAACTGAGGCGGCGGCATCAGGAGCTGTGTCGGCGGCATCGGCGGCGGTGTTGGCGGGGAGCTCCGGCGGATCAGCCGAGCTTATTTCCTTTGGGTTCTCCGCCGGCGAGGACTCCGACGCCTTCGGATTATTGCTATTACTCGCGCCCTACACTCAAAAGGAGAGAAAACAAAAGCACTCAGAACCGATTGGTGCAATCCAGAAAGGAACAAAGCAAGAGCGGTGCATCTCGGTGCGTTTAGAGAGAGAGGGAAAGAGTGAGAGTGCCTTTGGACGCTTGGGGGAAGAAGGTTTATTGTGATTATCATCGGACGGCGAAGATGATCTCTTACTATTATTCGACGGCAGAGATCCACTTCGCCTCGTCGACACCATTTCAGCTTCCGCTTCTCTTTCTGGAATTCGTTTATCTTTTTAGAGAGAGGGAATATTTATTTATATGGACATCACTCTCTGATCTGTCATTTAAAGGAAAACTAGATGGCCAAAACTGAAAAATATAAGGGTTTAGGGGTTTCATTTTAAATAAAAGGATTTCTCGGGGGTATTATATAATAACTCCTCTCACGGGCAAATGGGATCGGGTCGGGTTTTTTTGTCAACTCGGGAGGTCTATTTTTTTGTCAACTCGGGAGGTACCAGACACCAATTTAGTTATTAGTCCATGAAGTAAAATGGTCAAATCACATTATATGTCGTACTATTTTATTTCATTTTATTTTTTAAGGACATTTATTGTCCCTGAAAATTTGATACAGTTTACTATTTCGGTCCGTCCTTGAAAATTTAATACACTTCACTTTTATCATTTTAGGTAGTGGATCCCGACCCCATATTCCACTAACTCATTCCTGCTCACATTTTATTATAAAACTAATACTTTAAAAATAGGATCCACATCCCACCAATTTTTTCAACTCACTTTCCATTACATTTCTTAAAACCCGTGTCGGGTCAAAGTATAGCAAATTTTGGGGAACGGGGGTAGTATTTTAGTATTCAGGCATTCGTCTCTTAGTCCATATGTACGATATGTATATAACTATTAATTTAATCGCTATATGAAATATAAAAAATGAACTTTTTTTAGAAGGTAATATAAATAGTGACCATCTTCTTAGCAATAAAATAGTGTAGCCATATAGTAAGAGTGTCATGTTAATTGTTTTTAAGAAGAATGTCATGTTAATTGTTTTTAAGAAGAATGTCATGTTAATTGCTAATTCTATTGTTGCAATACATAGCAGATAAAATAGTCATTATTTAAATAATTAAAATAAAAATTAGCCATTAATATAAGAGGTTAAAAATAGTTACACTGACTTTCTTTCACGGAGTACATGACAAGTGGATATAATAATTAAAAAATTAATATTTCAGTGTTTGAAGCGATTTGCGTATAAATAGATGGAGTGATTGCATCATTTGTTTATAACATAAATTTAATTTTATATGTAGAATTTTCATGGTACTAAAATATGTAGTTATTCTTATTAGGCCCAACTTTTTATTACATTCAATATTTATTTTTGATACTTTGAATATGGTAGGTTGATTAAAATAGTGTTTTTATTTATGAAATGTCCTTTTGGTCTTTAGGTACGGATGATTCACATGTAAAAATCTTGATTGTCAAAACATATTTATTTGTTGTTGTTCTCTAATTTAAAATTTAAAATACATCATTATTTCTCATACAATGAGAACAGATGAATTTTATCGTTACATTCCGCTCAAACAACATAGAATATAATGAAAATTGTGTGGTCTATATAGCATTGCTCGCATTTGAAAATTAAGCTTCAATGAAATATCATAGGAGCGTGATTGGCTCACAGATAAATTTTTCATGAGTTTACATATAGCAAGCTTTTCACATATTCGGGGATAATATTTTCCATATATTATGTTGTTTGATAGAATTTGGCAAAATTAAGAAACCATATCACCGTATGTTTGGTAGATGAAATTTGATTTTTTTCACACACGTAAATAAATAATGAAAATGACAATGATATCCCTGACTTTGGGCCTGAAATAACCATACACCCTTGGTCACGGTTCAGCAAACCCAAACCCATTTCTCTATCCCCAAAATCTCTCTCCCAACATCCCTCAAAGTCAAGCCCCAGCACCTCTTCGCCGCTACCACAGCCTTGTCCCTAAGCCACGCGCCGCTGTCGTTTGGACAAGTTGTACTACTCTCCGCTGGGAAAATTCATGGACGAGAGATGTAGCGATCAGGGAGAAATTGAGCAGCGTGAATGACACATCGGCATAGGTGAAGCAGCCGGAGGAATAGGGGCCGGCGATGATGAAGTCGGCCAGGGCGGAGATATCAGCGGGTCTGAACAAGATGAAGAAGGAGACGTAGGTGGAGATGTCGTAGTGTGCTTGTTGTTTAAGAAGTGTGAGGGGCAAATTAGGAAGAAATCGTTGTTTTCAAGTTTTCAGAGAAAGTGAGAAAACCTTATACCACCAAAAACCTCTGATAGTGTTTTCCGCAGAAGTCCTAAACTCATCTGACTTCACGTGAAACCCGATAATTTTATACCGGGTCTTCCGATAATTTTTGGAGCTACCAAACATGGGAGAAGGAAGAAATACAATGCATTTTTTGCCCTTTTCTTACTTTTTAACCCCTACCAATCAAGCCCTAGGTAAACACACCCACTTTTCACAATTAATTAATTTATTTCATCTATTGAATAAAGAAATCCAATCAGTATTTAGAATTAAGTGGACCTAGAATTCACATTTGAGGAATGTTTCCTTCATACACAACAATGATGAGATTATAGGATCTTAAAATATCCCGCTACAATGAGTATTATTGTTCAAACCACCTAAATGGATATGTACAGAGAAGGATGCGTAATACTCATGTTCAAGGATTTGGATGTGTTTTTGGTGTTGGCTGCTGCCACGCATTTTTTGGGTTGAGGAAAACAAATTAAACTTGACTTGGGAATCTTAAAAACTCCTAAGCTAACAGCTAGACCTAGGCGAAATACAAGAGAAAGTTGTGAGAAAATAACTGCTCAAGCACTAGATCTATGAAAACTACTCCAATTACCTAGACCTAGGAAACAAACTGACTGTGGGGACCATGACTGAAAAAGCAGAGTACGGACGAAAAGCTGGCAGAATAACTAACTCTCGTACTAACTAACAGCGACATCATCTTCTACAACCAAATTGCGTAAAACTCATGAGAAAATCAACATGAACGAAATCAAAACAGAGCAAACTAATTCTAGTCAAATTAATGCATAATCAACGAAGAACTGAACAGATCTGCAGACGCTAGACGAAGCAAAACAGAAAACAAGAAGAAAACTCAAATCCATCTAACAACTTCCTTTTCTCACTTCGAATCCAACCTCAGACGCTAAATCCACTCCGGATCCAAGCGTCCAACACGAACTCCAACCAACAGAAACACTTCATCACTTCAGATTCGAACAATAACCTCCAAACAGTCAATAAACCACAGATCTATCACCAAATTTCCATATCAAACACCACAATATCAAAATAAAACAGAGATCGACATAATACTTGTAAAAATAAACTTCCAGCAGCGAGATCTACGTAAATCAACTTGAAATTTAACAACTAAACGCAAATCAACCAAAGCGAAAAGGTAACGAGTAACATCAACAACCACGTCGACTCCCAAAAGTGAAGTTCGACAGCAAAAAGAGTAAAACAACTGAAATTAAATGAGATTGTATCTTCGTCCACACTCGGACGGTGTTGCAACTGCGAAACTTCTAAAGAAAAGTAACCCTTTGTACCCGACTACCCCAGATCTCCCATTCCCAAGTGTGTGTAATGTGTGTGAGCTAAGAAGAGAGTGAAAAAGTGATATGATGTGCGTTGCATGCTCTTCTATATATAGGCGTTGGAGTGGGGCCCAGCGAGGTATAGATAAGACTTTGTTGCCCTCAGCTATTGACTCCCTCTGTCACGCCTTCTTTTCTTTTAAATTCTGCTCACTTCATTCCTTTCCTTTGCTAGACCATCTCCTTCAGCATTTCCTCGATCTAGCGATTTTTCTTCACACACCTGGCTTAGGAAACGTGTTAGACCCAGCAAATTATAACATTTTTCACATATAACCGACGCATGAAATTAGCCTTATCAATTATTCACATGCTTCCACGTTGGAGAGTACATTTGCATTATATTGCATCAATCCATCATATGGTGATAAACCAAATATCATATGGTGATAAATCATTTGGTTTTTATAATTTTTTATGAAATACAATCAGAGGCGGACCTGCAAGTTATGATCGGGGGCCACTGAGACCCCCACCAACTTTCATATAATATACATATATTACATGGGAAATTTTGAATTGTAGTAGTAGTTCAAGTGACTGTGTAACTGGTTAAAAATATTGAGCTCCTGTTTACCTGAGTTCGAATCTTGCAAGTTCAATATTTTGTTATTTCCATTTTCCTTATTTAATTTCTTTTTATTACTCATTTTTCTTATGTTATGTGGTTTGCAACCCCCAGTGCAAAATTATTGCATTCGCCACTGCATACAATATATTATATCGGGGGATCAAAGCAAAGTTGTGTGTCACTAACATTTGTTTGTTCTCGTGTGTTTTAAATAACGTACATGTTATACTTTAACGTGCGAACAACCACAATATTTACAATTTTATAATTCATTATCATAATGCCAAAAAATAAACAATTATTTAGAGAACAATCAATTTTTTCAGCGAGAAATCTCATGTCACACAAAATTTTATGTGATATAATAGTTACTCTGTATTTGGTAATAAGTCCCCATCGGAAAACTACTATTTTTTCAATTCAATGAGTCGATCATATCACCACTCTTGCATGTGATACTCTCTGCCTTGGCACTCATTAGCTGAACTACAAATGACAATTGTGAATGCATCTTATAAACCAAGCCACAACTCATTATTAGCAACATTCTATATATTGTGAAATTGTTAGACATAAGGATCCAGTGGCTTTTGTGTCCTCGTTAAACTAAGGGTGTCTCTACCGGCGGACGCCCCGGTCGCCCCTCGCCGACGTCCGACCGAACATCCGCTGTAGTGAGCAGGACGTCCGCCCACGCCCGTCCCGAGTGCCCCTCCCATGGGCTCGCCCCTCGCGCGCACGTCCGACCGGACGTCCGCCACAGTGGCGAAGGTCGGACGTCCGAGATTTTTAATTATTATTTTATTTTATTTTAATAAACTCTATAAATAGGGCTCCCCCAACTTCATTTCATTCACACCACTTGTGTTGACAAGTTTCTCTCTAAATCTACAAATTTCATTTCTACTACAATGGAGTACAATAGAAACTCCCCCACCACGAGTGGAGGAAACACACCCTCGATTCCCATCGGATCGGAGGGAAATTTTGCAGGGATGAATCCCCAGATGGCGGGGATGGGCGGTATGCCGGCGATGACTCCCCAAATGTTCTACAATATGTACACTTGGATGAGTCAGATGGGTCAGATGATGCCAGGGGCAGCGGGTATGCCGGCAAATATGTCGGGGATGGGTGGGACGATGCCAGGGGCAGCGGGGATGGGCGGTATGCCGCCAAATATGGCGGGGGTGGGAGGGATGATGCCCGGGGCGGTGGGGATGGGCGGTACGCCGCCAAATATGTCAGTGGGTAGGTCGATGGAGAGGCGGAGCCCGAGGACGCCTAGGGAATCTGTCTATCGGCCATATATAGATTTGTTGGCCGATGATTCCCCTAGTACTGTTCCGGAGACTCAGTACGCCGACATCGAGACTTTCTCTTTTGAGGATCTGGGGCTATCGCCGATCCGTGAGACTCCCGATGAGGCGGAGCCAGCTGCAAGGGACAGGAGCAAAGGCAAGGGCAAGGTCAGGGGCGGGGGTAGGGGCAAGGGCAAGGGCAAAGTCCCGAGCTCTTCCTCGCACACGGGGGCAGAGGAGGAGGAGGGCGAGGATGAGACTGAGAGGAGGACGATCTGGTCCGTGTGGGAAAATGCCGCGCTTGCGAAGGCATGGATCGGTGTTGTAGAGGATCCCTATGTCGGGGCGAACCAGTATGTTGACCGAATGTGGCATCGCATTAGTGCCACCTACCGCAACGTCAAACCGTCTGGGGCGAAGCCTCGCACACCCGAGCAATGCCGGAAACAGTGGCTTCGGTTGAGGCCTAAGCTCAGTCGTTTTGCCGCCCTCTACCAAAACAACATGCGCATGGTAACCAGCGGCATGTCTAGGATGATGTGAAGAGACAAACCTTGGTTCAGTACCCCAACCGAGAGTTGAACATCAAACAGTTTGACCAGTGGGAGGCCTTTCTCGTGGTCAAGGATTCGCAAAAGTTTGCGATTGGTGTCGAATCGGGCTGGAAGCGGACGAAGATCAACTCTTCCGGTGAGTACAGCAGCAGTGCTGGTTCGCACGAGCTCCCCGAAGCCGAGGAAGTGGCCCCGCTACCACGAACAGACTCTCGCCGTCGTCGTCGCCCGATGGGGCAACAGGCTGCGCAGCGGATGGCGAGGGGAAGCGGCAGCGGCAGCGGGTCCTACGAGGTCAAATCGGAGTCCCCAGGAGGCCCAGAGAACGACTGCCTCACCCGCGCGCAGCAAACGAAGACCCTGGTGCAGAGCACTATGAAGTGGTATAACGCGCAGGATCCAGTGTTGAAAGGGCTGTGCAAGGAGGTGGTCGACCAATGTCGGCGCGATTTAAGGATGCCACCCATTGATGATTATGGCGTCGAGATCGGGGGCGGGGATATCGGAGGCGGCAGAGGCACGGGCGACGGGGACGAGGACGAGGAGGAGGAGTGAGAGCCGAGGGTATTATGTAATTTTATTTTTAAACTATGTTTTTTTTTAAATTATGTAATTTTTTTAATGTAATTTTTTTAATGAAGTTTTCGAATTTTCCCGTATTCCATTTCGACTTATTAATTCCGTAAATTTTTAGTCCGTAAATTGAATAATTGTGGGAATGGCTAGTGGAAGTCCTAGTGGGAAGTCCTAGTGCAGTGGGAAGAGCTAGTGCTGACGTGGCAGACAGTTTTTGTGGGAAGGGCTAGTGGAGGTCCTAGTGGGAGGGTGACAGGAACATTAGAGTGCAGTGCAGGTGTGATATGTGTCACTCGATCTAACAGGTCCAGAGGATTCGACTAGACTTCGGAGGCTAGAAGATCATGAAACTTATCAGAAAGGGGTCGTTGGGTGCACTCTGTTCCTTCAAAAACCTCAACCCACTATACTACAACTTAGCACAGGGAAGTAAAGGATCGATCCCACGAGGACGAAGGTGCTACGAAACTGCATTTGAGGATGTTTTGGGAAAAAAGGGGTTGGCTGCTACCACGCAATTTTGTGGGTCGAGAACTTAAAACTACTTGGTCTGAGAGATAAGCAAAACTTTACTCTACCTATTGGGTCTAATAGAACAGAAGAACTTTACTCTACCTACTGGGTCTAATAGAACATAAGAACTTTACTCTACCTACTGGGTCTAAGAACTGAGAGCGTACGGAGCATACATGACTTAGAGAAACTGAGATATTTTTAAGTTCTAAAACAGCTGGAGTAAACTTAACTAGAACGGCTTTCCTAATTTGGACAGACAAACATAAAGCAAAAAGCAAGACAAGTTTCCTTAAACTACCAGCGTCTGGAAAAGCATGCAGAAAAGTAAAAGAGACAAAGTGGATCGTACTAACAGGTCTAGGGAACATGCAGAAAAAGCAAAGTACATGCTGAAAAGTATTGACATAAAGCATATTTGGTTCTAACTACCAACAACTTCATCTTCTTCGGGAATCAAACGAGAATAGCAGAGAAAACAGAGTTTTAATCACCATGAAAACAGAGCAAACTTTAGATCTAGACTTAAAACGAGAAATTAAAGCCTAAACTAACAGATCTACGCTACTGGACCTAAAGGATGCAGAAACAGAAAGTAAATAGCCATAATCATGCACAACGTAAACATCAAGCACCAAATATGCGAAACTTCAACTCCAAAACACCACGATTCAACAAATTCAAACATCTCCATATGCAAATCCCCAACCTCCAACAACAAACCAATAGATCTCAGCTCCAAACATCCAACAACAAACAAAGAACGAAAGCTAAAAGCAAGAGATGATGATCATAAACTCAGAGATATCCAACCAAAGGCAAACATAAACTTCCATAATAACTAGAAATAAGTCTGAATCCATTAGATCAAAGAGAGAAACTAGAGTTGCGAAACTTAAAAACCACAAAGTACTAAACGAAAGCAATAAAATTGTTTCTTCGCCTTCACAAGGCGGTGTTATACAGCAAAATAACAACGATGACGATGAGAACCACGGTGGCCAGAATCCTCCATGTCCAAGTGCGCAGCAACACGAAATGAAAATTTTGAAGTATGGAACTAGAGCTAGGAGAGTGTAGAAGTGGCTGTTCACGGTCTGTCTTGTTCTTCAAGGTTGAACTTCTTATATATGCGAGGCTCTGATCCCTAGGGTCCCCTGGTGATTTGACGCTCTTGCCCTTGAGTAAGACTCTTCAAAATAATCTGCTCTCGCTCTATTCTGCTCCTGTCGCCAACTTTTGATTCTCCCAGGTCCGAACGACGACGTCTGATTTTCACTTCAATTCCATCTCTTTTGCATCTGCCAGGTCAGGTAACAGCAACTCCTGGGTCCGGCAGGTTTACTACACACCTGAACTCAATAATGCACATTAGCGCCCCAAATGCACAGAATTTTAACCCTAAACCAATGCATGAAACGAGCCTTATCAGAGGGACGCCACCGGAGACACCCTAAACTAGGTAGCAACTAATGAGGTTTGCAACAGAAAATTTGCAAAAATAATAAATTTGCATAATTGAATTCATAGATTGTATGCAAAGAACGAAAGTAATTTATGCAAGTAAAGTTTAAAATTCTAAATCATTAAGTTTATGATTTAGAATTAATTACCATTAATTGATTCTCTAAGACCTTGTGACTTTTTCATGTGACGATTCTTCTTACTCAATCGTAAATCCTCTGGTATATTCTCAAACTAAAAATATTTTTTTATGGACAAAATTGAGTATATTCATGAAAGACTTATGTGTGTGAATATGGGATTTTTTAAAATCTCATAATCTAGAACGTACTAATAACTTTATGGCCAATATAACAATTTGAAATTAGCTCGCGTTATAATAATTTGAAAGCAGTGTTTGTATAAAACATACTCCGTTGCTACTCACATTTCATTTTTAGAACATAACTCTAGTTTCCATTTTAAAATCCAACTTTATAAACACTAATTATTTACCAAAAAATCATCTTATTATAAAAAAATTCTAATCAACTGATACTTCTCAATTAACGGAGGGAGCAACAATTACTAAGTAATTAACAAAGCTTTTTTTTTTATTATTATAGTGGTGGAATAATATACTACTCCTAATATTTGTTTTTAACAAAGTGTTTTCATTACAGTGGTGGAACAATATACTACTCCCAATACTTATTTTTAAAATAAAAGATTAATATTGGAAATAAACGGATTTAAAATCAAATCTAAAATTTTAAAAATCAAAACCATGCATTACCAGTAATATCATTATTATATTCAAAATTAAACATTACAAATTTTACGTCGATTGGGATTTGGGAGGGTCAAAACTGTCATTTTGAAAAAAAAACCTCAGCATGCGACTGCCTCAGCTCGAATGCGGTGTTGAAAATCCCAAATTCCCGACTCCCCAAAACAAAGCAAAGAATTTGTGATTTGTGAAGGCAGGCATTGGCATTTGGCACCCAGTCCTCAATCCTCATCCGCTCTCCCACACAAGAGAGAGAAAGTAAGCAACAATGTCTGCTCCGGCGAATCTCGAGGACATGCCATCGGTGGATCTCATGACGGAGCTCCTCCGCCGTCTAAAATGCCAAACCAAGCCTGACAAACGTCTCATTTTAGTTGGTAATCTCTCTCTCTCCCGAACATACGTGCTTTTTCATTGCCATACCCTTTTTTATTGCTTTATTTTTCTTCTTTTTATCTTTATTTAATGGAATTTTTGTTTCTGAAATGTTGTTAAGATTCTATGTGGCTTAGATTTGACATAGACGAGTGCCTCGGCTCACAATTTGCCAATTTCGAAAAAGGAAATTGGATTTGAGGCTTGGAAGTAACTTGTGTATTGAATGTTGACCGGAGTGATGAATGACGATTCTTTTAATTTGGATTCTATTGACAAACTGATGCTCAATTCCTTAAGATTTGTTTCTATAAACTGCATCTATACAGCTTAGTGTGTTTATCTTGCCGATCCTGTTTTTGTGACGTCATTGTTTCTCAAGTTTCAGTTGGCATTGTGTTTTGAGGCTTGGTGCTAATTTTCAAAATTCAAGTCTACTTGTTTCAAAGTAAAACGTGGCATTGCCTCATTTCATGAACAGCCAAAATGCAGCTTCTTCGAGCGGTTTCCTATAGTGTCAGAGAGTTGTTTGGTTTTATATTTGAGGCTTGGTTTCCTAAAACCAAATGTCAACCTTGACTTTTTTTTCAGCTAAAAGCGTGTACTGAACAATTGAAGTGCATACTATTACCCAAAATAGTTGGAAGTTTATATCAAATGCACAGTCCTGAACTTTTTGGACTTATGGGACAGGAAGCTGTAATGGCCTTGCAAGATTACTTGGTGGCACTAAACGAATGACACAAATGATGATTGACAAAATCATTTCGTAAAATTGTCTCAAGTCTCAACGTATAGGAATCATTATCCTTATGTTCATAAAATTCAAGTTTGTGATGTCATATTTTCAAAAGGAGGATATCATATTCAAGTTTGCAATAAGATATGCCATATTTTCAAAAAGAGGATTATCGTATTCAAGTTTGCAATAGGATATGTCATATTTTCAAAAAGAGGACTATCATATTCTTTAATCACAGTTTGATAACTAATACCAGCAAGAGCATCTTGGTATACTAGTGTATCTCCGCTAGAATTCCTCAGCTTGTGAGATGGCATACAGTAAAATCCTGATGTTCTTAAATTAAATTAGTCCTATTGTCTCTGGTATGCAATCTTCAGGAAACAGTCTCCCAGGGAACTGTTTTTCTGAAACATGCTTTCTCCAAAGATACTTCAAGTCTTTAAGCAATAACGTAGTTCCGTGGTAACTTCAAACTGCAGGTCCACCAGGTTCTGGAAAAGGTACTCAATCACCAATTGTGAAGGATGAGTATTGTTTATGCCATCTGGCTACTGGGGATATGTTGAGAGCTGCTGTCACTGCAAAGACTCCCCTTGGAATCAAGGCGAAAGAGGCCATGGAAAAGGTACATGCAACACTCTATCTGCTTTAACTTCAGATGACAGAAAAACTCACCATGATTTTATTTACTCATGATTTTTCAGGGAGAACTTGTTACTGATGATTTGGTTATTGGGATAATAGATGATGCACTAAAGAAGCCTTCCTGTCAGAAAGGTTTTATTCTTGATGGATTCCCAAGGACAGTTGTCCAAGCAAAAAAGGTTGACACTGTCTGATTAAAATATTATTGAATTGGTAAGCTATAACATTTATCATCTGAACTGGGTCTTTCTCATATTCAGCTCGATGAGATGCTTGCCAAACGTGGAGTTAAGGTTGACAAGGTTTTGAACTTTGCAATTGATGATGCTATCTTGGAGGAGAGAATTACTGGTCGCTGGATCCACCCTTCCAGTGGCCGTTCCTACCACACCAAATTTGCACCTCCCAAAGTTCCTGGTGTAGATGATGTAATATAGTGTTTTCCACTTTTCCTTGGTCATCATTGCAAATGAGAGAGTCATTTTCATCCTTTTAATTCTGTTTTGCTAAATTCATGTTGTCACGTTTGATCTTTGAGTTTAAATTGCTATTCGAGTAGTCATTTAATTTTAATGCTAATGACTTTTTTCTTTCTCTTTGGGATAAACATGTTTGGCTGCTTCATCATTAATAATCTTTGAGGCTTAGACTCTGATTTAATGTAATTGTTTTGAAGGTAACTGGAGAGCCATTGATTCAACGTAAGGACGATACTGCAGCTGTTCTAAAGTCAAGGCTTGAAGCTTTCCACAAGCAAACTAAACCAGTATGGTTTTTTATTTTTTGCTCTTCCACTATTCTTCTCCCTCCCCAACCCCTCCCCACAAAGACTTCTTTAGACTCGTATTTCTGGGCATGCTATTTTAGCTGTTATTTCTTCTCTTGTATGCTAAACTTTTCGTTGCTACTGGGATCACATTTTTGGTGTTTTTGTCTCAAATATCTTTCCTACAAACACCATGTGTTTTTATCTACAGGCTAGAAATAAAAAAAAAGATAAGTTTCCAAAATTTTTATTAAACCTGAAATCTCTTTAATACCTAGTTAGTTTCCCTAATGAGTGATACTAGGAATTATATAGCACCACAGAATCAAACACCGATGGTGCCTTCACTGCACATACAGAATTGTTGACTATTCTGTACTCAGAATAACTCAACAAAATAAAATATTGGAATGCCATATGGTTCTTTAACTTAAAATATTATATATTAAAATAAGTAGTTTTAATTCTTTCTGTTCACTAGTTAAAATAAGCTTTATGGAGTATATAATTAAGATTAAAAATTTAGACTAGTTTGTTGGAGATGGCCTTATAAGAAGATTAAAATCTTAAAACTGGGCTCACTGGTTAGGTTTTGAACATTCTCATGTTCTTTTGCTCTATAGTTTTATCTGGCTTCATCATATGCATAAAGCGTTGTAATTTTGAGTAGAGCGGCACTGCATCAGAAGTCCAGCATCAGCAGATTTTGGTACTCTTCCATGATTCTGTTTGATCTCCAACTTCTCTATGCACTGATACTGTTGTAATGTTGGTTCGATTACTCCTCAACTCATTCTCGTTGCTTCTGAGAGATGCCACTTAAAAATATCTAATGGGAAAGTTGGGTAGATGGACCTCTTATAATTGGTCATATCATCTCTACCAAGATGCCTACTAACATTCTTTACGATCCTTCAGTACACTCATTTTATAGTAATCCCAGTTATATCAGAAGCATCTCACTTTTAATTGCAAAGAATGTGTGGATTATTGTGATACTTAAATTTTGACAAACTTATTTTAGGAAAAGGATATTGTTTGTTGAGATCTAGGATACCCGTTATGTTATTTAGAATATATTGTAAAACTTTCTTGATGTAATACAGATGGTTGGACAAACAAACAGCCACAAAGATATCTTCAGGGACATGCCTCATGTTACATTGCTTTTCATTTTTTCCAACAGAACGCCTAATGGATTCTCATTCTACACAAATTTCTACAAAAATTTGTGTAGAATGAGAATCCATTAGGCGTTCTGTTGGAAAAAATTGGTCATATCATCTCTACCAAGATGCCTACTAACATTCTTTACGATCCTTCAGTACACTCATTTTATAGTAATCCCAGTTATATCAGAAGCATCTCACTTTTAATTGCAAAGAATGTGTGGATTATTGTGATACTTAAATTTTGACAAACTTATTTTAGGAAAAGGATATTGTTTGTTGAGATCTAGGATACCCGTTATGTTATTTAGAATATATTGTAAAACTTTCTTGATGTAATACAGATGGTTGGACAAACAAACAGCCACAAAGATATCTTCAGGGACATGCCTCATGTTACATTGCTTTTCATTTTTTCCAACAGAACGCCTAATGGATTCTCATTCTACACAAATTTCTACAAAAATTTGTGTAGAATGAGAATCCATTAGGCGTTCTGTTGGAAAAAATTGGTCATATCATCTCTACCAAGATGCCTACTAACATTCTTTACGATCCTTCAGTACACTCATTTTATAGTAATCCCAGTTATATCAGAAGCATCTCACTTTTAATTGCAAAGAATGTGTGGATTATTGTGATACTTAAATTTTGACAAACTTATTTTAGGAAAAGGATATTGTTTGTTGAGATCTAGGATACCCGTTATGTTATTTAGAATATATTGTAAAACTTTCTTGATGTAATACAGATGGTTGGACAAACAAACAGCCACAAAGATATCTTCAGGGACATGCCTCATGTTACATTGCTTTTCATTTTTTCCAACAGAACGCCTAATGGATTCTCATTCTACACAAATTTCTACAAAAATTCATCCACCCCACATCTGTTCTCCATAATCAATAAACAACTTTTGCCATCGTCGTTAATGAACTCTAAACATTACCCTTAGATTTAGGCACCAGAAATAAAGAATGAACTTTATTTGAATGTGAGGGATGTGTCCATTTTGCTAGTATCTTTAGAACCCTCTGGAGACTCCCTGCTTGGGCTTGCTAAGTTCATCAAGCTGAACTATAATTCAGTAGTTGCTGGAAAAGTTTCAATTGGCATGGTAACAACTAACAACCTTTCTCCACACAATATTTCTCTGAAGTCCCTAGTGGACCTGAGTTATGCTGGCAATTCCACTATAACCCTGATTTTCTTGATTAGTTAATGTAAGGTATATCTTGATAGTTGATGCCTTTCCTTGCACAGAATGGAAGCTACACCATTTCATCCTAATTCGAACTCGAACTCTCGAAGTAGTTCTGTGCCAAATACCCTTGATATTATGATATTTGTTAGACCTATTCCTATGATGCTTTTCTTCTAACCTGTTCTATTTTACATTATTAACTGAGCAGTGTGTTTGCTACGTCATAATTTTTCAGGTCATTGATTACTATAGCAAATTGGGCGTGGTTGCAAACCTCCATGCGGAGAAAACTCCTCAAGAGGTGACGGTAGAGGTCAAGAAGGCACTCTCCTGATTAAAAGGGAGGGATTTTGTTTGTCAACTAATAAACTGTAAAACACATTGTTATCCTGAAACATTTTTTGACATCCTATTGGGAGGCTCTAGGATTATTTCCTTTTTGCTGAGTTGACACAATTTAACTGTCTCGATCTTTTGCAATAACATATGATATCAGGTTTTTGAAGGTAGACCATTTATTTGTAACTGAAATGTATTTGCTATTCTAAAACTACAGAAATTTATATCATAAGTATGTTAACATGTGAACTATTTAAAATTATCCCATTTTTTATTTTACCTTACGCAGTACTACTATTCATGAATGAATGGTTTCAAATGGAAAACTCAATACGAAAAGTGTAACCTCCTTGGAACAACAATTTTAGAATTGATAAAAAATCCAGAAAAGAAATTTGAACTACAATTGCTTGGGTTGTCGATAAGACAACCCTCCAAAAAATGGTGTATGCCGCTTGATAGTGACGAGCACACGGTATTCTTTAGTAAAAGGCGAAAGAATAGTTCGCTATGTACTCAACACACGGAGCATGATTTTAACTTTAGATTTTGGCTGTGATTTTATATCAAATCAGACGCTATATAAGCCTTCTCTCGCCGATGTGGGACTGACTTCTCAATCCATGTAATTCCAAGTCCGCTTTTATGTCTTTCTTTTAGTAGTACTACTATTTTCTAATCACAACTCCCAGTAAAAAAATTTATTCTGAAAATTTTGTTATCTCTCTCCTTTGGATGCAATTTTTAATTCTACCCTAGCGTTTACAAACCTCTATTAAAAATCATTTCAAAACTCAAATATCGTATACACACACTAACATATGGAAAACTAGCAGTTTCCATTAAATTACTTGTAAAATTATTACCGACATTTAAATTTTGATAAGTAGTAGTATTAGTTTTTAACTAATTGGAAGTATTATCCTGTAGATTACAATGGATACCAACTAGCAAAAAGTAATGAAAATTGAACTAAATTAGTTGGGTTGCCGTATTGGCAACCCTCCAAAAAATGGTGTATGCCGCTTAATAGCAAAAAATGGCGTATGCCGCTTAATAGCGACGAGCACACGGTATTCTTTAGTAAAAGGCGAAAGAATAGTTCGCTATGTGCTCAACGCGCGGCTCCATGATTCAGACTTTGATTTCTTTTTCTTTTTTATACATTTTCGTAGTTTTACTCCTTTTTATTTAATAAAATGAGGTTCTGATAACAACTTTTACTTTGAAAGATTGGCTTGCGATAATCCTTGATGCAATTTTCAGTTCTTTCCTAACGTTTAATATACTATATCAGTTTTACTTCGTTTTGTTCTATGTGTATGGATTCATCATTTGTTGCATTTTGCTAATTTTAAAATTAATACTAATCATATTTAAATTACTTCAGAAAATTTCGTATACACTTTCACAGTTCACACATTCTTGTAACATATTGGAAGCTAGCAGTTTCATGACATTTAATCTGCTTGATAGCTAAGCTAAATCTTATTGAACTTCAGAATTTAGTCATTTCGTCAATTCAGGTAAAAAAAAACCTAGTATTGGTAAGAGTGGAGTGGGAGAGTTGCTCAGTTGTTGACTTCATTCAAAACCCCATGCACGAGTATAAGTTTGTAGAACAAATTAGTAGTTCTGATATCTATGGAGTGAAAGTGTGAAACACCTTCCGTCTGTTATTACTGAAAAATAAAAAATGTCGAACGTTTTGGGAAACCAATCTAGCAGCAAACCTTAAAAAAACCTAGACATCGACGGCCAGTTTAGCATCAAGATGTGAGAACTCCTGAAAGAAGGCCACAAAGTGCTCGTAAGAGTGCTTGACGTCGTCCACTGCACACATTTCTCTGATGCTATGCATGGAAAGTTGTGGGGTTCCAACATCAACTGTTCGAATACCCACTCCACTCGCCAAAATTGGACCAATTGTTGAGCCGCACAGCATGTCACTGCGGATCACAAAATCCTGGACAATAAATTTGGCAAAACAAGTCATTAGATGGATGAAGAGGAAAATTCATATAAGGATTAAGGCCTGAGGGCATGCTCAACCACCACGGTCTTTATGATATAAGGGTGTAGAAATATCATAAGATAGTGAGAGTATCGAACCTGCACGGGGAGGTTGTGCTTGGCTGCTATTTCCCTGAATAAGAAGGCTGTTACAGCATTTGTTGCATATCTTTGGTTTGCGTTGTGCTTAATGACAAGTCCACCGTGCAGCTTTGGCTGATGGTTTTCTTCATGTTTATCCTGGTAAAGGATATATACACGTGTTATTAATTGATAAAAATAATTTGCATCTTCGACGTATAGTGCAAAGAGGAAATGTCGTACCATATAATTTGGGTGCAAGGCGTGAGCCATATCAGCTGATACGAGATAGCTGTTTTGGATTGCTTTTGGTAGCAACTGTGTGATAAACATATAATGGGTAGCAATTAGAAAATAATAAGGTAACAAAAAACAAAAATGGCAAGACAGGTACAAAATAGCCATATAACTTTCTGGAAACCTGAAAGTGAGGATCCATTTAAGGATTATACATCACAATTTCAACCAATAGTGGTACTAGTTGCATAGAAATCGCTAAGGGTTGATATATTGATTCTTAAAAGTTTCTGTTCGATTAGTTGCACCGTTGAATTATCAAATAGGCTTCAGGAATCCATGCTCTGTTATAAACATTCCAACAATGAACTCAAAATACTTAATATCCAAATAAGAGGGAATATCATTAAAATGCAGTTATGTTAAACCCATAAGAGAACAGGATGCGCTGGGGACATGTTTCTACCTTTGTATCTGAGCTGAAGGAACTGGTGATGCGTGATAAAGTATCCAACGTCACAGGGGATCCCGCTCCTTGTGCAGAATCAGACCCAACCTCCTCGTGATCAAACAAGGCAACCATTCTTACGCCAGTCTCCTCCTGGAGACTACTTTCTGAGGAAGTTGAATCTATCAGCGCCTGTATTGAATATCACCACCAGATAAATGTAAATAACAGCTCTTTGTTTGTTGAAATTGATAGTTGTTCCAGGTATGCATGAAAGCCAGAACTAGAGAAAAACGAATTGAAAGCAAAAGGTTTTAGAACCTGTAGATATTCTTATCTTTACAAGTTCTAAGCTACATAGTAGTATGAATCCATAGTATTTGACTGTTTCTAGCATTATTGAAACAAAAGCTTTAAAAGCTTTGTCTTCTTTAATAAGGTTTTGAAGCTCTTGTAAAGTGATAGTAATTACTACTACAAACCTTTAAAGAGCAAAATGACATGCACAGGTTATCCAGTCTTCCAGAGAAAATAAATTCCTTCAATGCACCAGCAACAATGCTTTTTTGAGTATCGCATGCTTGCAGTTCAAAATCACATATGTCATCCGGCTCACACCCTAGCTGGGCAGAAATTAGCTGCAATAAGAGGGCAAGAATAATATCAATAATCACGATATTATTTGCTATCTCAGATTATCTGACCGAGGAAATGCTTACTCAAAAGTAAAATATATGGATGAGGAGCTCCAAAAGGGAAGAGAAAGAAAGAGGAGCTCCTTACCTGCAATAGAAGGGGATGGTGCTTTTCGTTTGTCTTTGTGTTTCCATCGATCTTCTTCCCATCACCCAATCCAGTTCCAGTGGAACCATTCCCGGTAGTTAGTTTATCAAGCTCAGCCTGCACAAAACATAAATTGAATAAAAGAACAATAGATAGAGACAGAAAAGGAGATTTAATTCATGTAAATCCATTATGCCTTAGATGCATCCTCCAAGACACCTCGCCCAAGCACCTAAGGAGCAGAGATACATACGCAGGTCCTCTTATAATCTAATTTGGTAGCTATCCAATATGAGCACGAGCAGCTCATCTCTCTATGTTCTGTAATTAGCTCATTTTAACCGTCAAAACTACCAAGTATACTCTTTTTTAAAATTTACAATTTCATCAAGGGTAACATCAAAGAGATTCTTTCCATGTATAGTCGATAAATCCTTTTTCATGGTTGGCTGAGGGCATATCATGTAAGCCGTCAGAACGCAAAGTGTAATTTATTAAGATTATATTTCTCAATACCAAAAGAAACGTGATGATCATCTAGTTCACTTTACTTCTGATACCACACAGTTCTCAATATCTTATTTTATCATACAAGCTATGAAGTTAAATCGCCCAGTGTAGCTCAAGTTTGAAAGAAGAATGTTCTACACATCAGCCGGTTTCATTAAATCCTCGTGATATACTAACTGAGAAGTCTCAGAGATTGCTCCTAGAAAGCTAACTTTGATAAACACTACAGCAGATATCTACTCTTTGTAAAAAATCTGCAGGAAAAACACAAGAACATGTGCCTACTTTATGACTGACCTACTCTCTACTTACTTACCTGATAACAATTACATCTCGATTCTAAATTTCTAACAGATGATAGAAACGCCAAATGATTCCTTTACTTGCTTATAAAGAAAAGAGTTTATATCTGAATACTAATTTCTACATCTACTGAAACATTCCAAAAGTTGTATGTTTTCAGAGGAACCATTTCAATGTATGACGTTCATGCCCCACTATCCCAAATAATATGTGATGACGAGAGAGATAAGTCAAAGACTATCTATTAGGAGTAATCGATAGAATCATAATTGGCAACATACACATAGCAAAATAAATAGTACTGTAGTAAATAATTTACAAATTACCTTAACTGAAGTAGCCAACACAGGAGCAAGGTGAGTCTGTTTGTTAACCTTGAAGCCCTCATTCACTTCCCTGGCATAACAAATTAACAGAAGATACAAAATCAATGAAACAGTAATAGAGATCTAATAAGTGATGCAAGATACCCAACAGAAGCACCTGTCTAAGTGTATTGCCAGAGTTGGAATACGCATAATGGGCTCCTCAATCCTGATAAGCCTGTGCGAGTAGGAACCATCTTTCTTCTCTCTAATTATTACTCTTCCTGCAATAGTCAAGTCACGGTCGAACCATGTGTGCCACAGCCCACCTCCATAAGGTTGCACACCAACTTCCAGATACCCACCTTTTGTAACCTGAAGCAAGCCAATTAGATTCCTGCTGAACTCATGTAGTATTTCCTAACCATATAAGGCATCAAATGCAAGCACTGAACTACAATCATTACCTTAGTAATTGGTTTAAGTTTTAGACACGGGCTATCTGTATGAGCACCAATTATGAAAATGCCGTTCCCAGCTACATACCTACAAAAAAATTAAACAATAATCAATTAGGTACTCTATTCAAATAAAAAATTCTATACAGAGTTACTAGCTTATCCCATATAAATGCATCAGTAACCTAATAGCACAGCAAATTTTATTTCTTTTACAACTCCTTTTATTTATTAATTTACTTATTTACATAATGTGTAGTCATAAGCAGGAGTCCACTGAAATTAAATGGTACAGGGAAACCAGGAAGAAGCTTCAAATTACAAAAACCTACTTTTTACCAACAGCAAATGCAACGATGGTAGAGTGATTCCTGGTGAAGTAATATTTCTTGCCAGCTTCTAGTTTCCAGTCATCCCTCTCCGACAATTGGGTATATCCTGCGCTTCTCAGTCGCTTCTTCGCTTCGTCTAGCCACATAAACCATAACCATTAACAATAGTTTTTTGAAAAGGCACACTCCAGTGAACTTTGCAGCCACCCCAATTAAATCCTATTGTGATAAATCCTAATTGGAATAAGAGAACCCTGCTTGTAGTTAATAAGGGCGGATGCGGATGCAGACAAGTTTTTGCCTCTTCCGTAATATCAATAGATAACACCAACACGAGAAGAAAGTAATTCAGAATATGAAAAATTAGCCTTGATTTTCTACTAGTTAAAAACCCTACCGCTCAATGGATAAATCCTCAGATTCATCACATAGTTAGGAAACAAAATATACCCATTGCCAACAGAATCTAGCCTCTCCGTTTCACCCATCTTGATGAGAGCAGAAACATGGTCTTATTTCATCAGATTCAGAAAACACGCAAAGTCTCGATTGATTGGAAACTAAAGCAAATCAAGTTTAATCACAAAACTAGGAGACGGGAAAATGAATAGCAGAAGTGATTTAAGAAATTATTACCTACTGCATGGAAAGCTGTTGGTGAGGCATTCAAAAAATCCACAAGATCGATCGCTACTGGGTTTTCCATTGAGCTCGAGTTTCTCTTCGCTTTGCAGCTCTATAAAAAATGCTGATTTCGGCGTTTTGTCAAGCAAGCAGTGTGCTCGATACGTTAATAGGATGCCAAATATATTTGGATTATTTTATGAACAAAAGCCACTTACACAAAAGATTAGATAAAGAAATTAAAGCACTATATAAATCAAAATTGAAATAAAATAAGTATTATACTAAGTGAGGGTTGTCTTAAGTTGCTAACTTGCTAACTCATCAATGCAGTGTGTTAAAAATGTGAACACGAAGATATTAAAATGTCAACATATTATTTTGTTCAACTTCAATATAATGTGTTGATATTATGTGTTGACATTTTGATGTCACTGTATTGACATTTTTAATACACTATAGGGGTGTTTGGTTGACAAGACTAAATCTCATGATTAAATATGTATCATGTTTGGTTCATAAGATTGACACCCTCAATTTAATCCTATATGGATAATCTCATGATAATTAGTCATAGCATCCCCTTCAATTAAAATAATCTCACAACTTAATTCTAAATGGATAATCTCATAATTATTAGTCATGACAACCAAACGCCATCTATATTGATGAGTTAAAAAGAGTCAGCAACTTAACTAGAGTTAAATGAACTTTGTATATTAATATGCATTCAGTCTACATCCATTCATTATCACCCAAATTATGTGTGTATCAAGTCTATATGAATGTAAAGGTTATCGTGACATAATTACAAATCTTTAAAATTTAATAATTTGTCATTCAGAACTTTAAAAGTTGTTGGATAGGCCATAACCTAACAAGACTCTGATTTTAAGTATAATTAATCCAAAAATTTTTAATATATATACTCTTAAGTTAAAAATATATATTTAAACTATTGTTTCAGAACTGAGAATAAAAAACATTTATCTAATTTCTTTCCTTCTTTCATCGTTGAATAATTTTCTACCTATTCGAACACTTTGTGTGTTTGAGAGACTTTGATAATGACAAGTGTGCGAGCACAAATAGCTATGAGAGGGCATACGTGACATGTCTCATGAACATGCGCCATATGTGCCAGGACCTTGTGCAATTGAGAAAACTTAAGATTGGTTTTAGATGACTTGGCGCATCAGATAAATGACTTTTCAACTGCAACTCCTGAAACGCACAAATAAAAAAAATGTTTTCTTTATGAATCTATATATAAAGCTTTTCGGATCACTGTTCCAACTTGAACTTTGATATTTGTGACAACACTTCATCACTCTTGCGCATTTGTCGAGCGCTTAAACACCTTGCACTTCTATCATTCACCTTTGCATCGCGTTATGCACTTTATTTTAGTGTGTGGAAAGTATGACGTGTTATGTACTCCTAAGGGTAGACTCTATAAATATAAATGAAATTAGCAATTTTTTATAGATGGATTTTGTAAATAGGATTAATATTTTTGAATTATTAAAATAGCAGTAACATTTTATGAACCTTGGATGGAATCTATACATATATAAAAGGCGAGTTTTGGCCTTTTTTTTGAAATATTTATATGTTTTGTCCTTATTCTGAAATATTTATAAGTTATGGACCAATTTGAATATTTTAAGTAACTCATGAATATTTATTTAGATATTTTAATGAGCATTTGACTAATTCTTAAAGCACTACAATGACTCATTGGTGGTTACAAATATTTAAATAGAATAATGAGCATTTAACAAATTTTGTAACCTATATTGTCTTGATTTTAAAATTATGATGTTTTAATTCCATGATCTCTCATTTACTAATTTTGTACCTATAAAAGGCATAGAATTGTTGATGAAATACAATATACACACTAACAAAACATTCTTCATTCTCTCTCAAGCTCTCAACATTTTATTGCACATTTTAGGAACATTGTTTTGCTCGATTTTGGAGCCCCGTCAAGTTTATAGGTGCCTAGCAGGTTTGAGATGTTATATACGTTAGGAGGAAGTCGTTTTCATCTCTGGGGAAAATATGTCAATCCGAGAGCACTAACCGTGATGTAATATGTCTTGCGGAAAGATGGTTTTTCTTGACTAATTTTCATTGTAATTCTCATTTCATTTATTGTTGTTTTTTTTCCTTTGATTACAAAAGTTAGAGTACCGCGTGTATATGGTTCCAGAATTTTATCTCAATATTTCTTACAGTTCTTAGAGAGAGAAGAATTGTAACATCCTTAACTCAAACATACATAGTATTTATCTTCATCTTTACACAATTTATTATTTTTAGTAGAGAAATATGAAGGATTGTTTTAAACATATTTTTCAAAAATGTCAACACTTTATGTAGTCTCTTTATCATTGTCCAAATAATTGTGTTCGTCTCAATTCAATTTTAAATATGTTTAAGTTAATGTCTTTAGGTGTAAAATGAATTGAGGAGTATATATTTATTGAATTTTTATTACATAGTAGTATATTTTTCTATTTTAAATCGTATATAATTATATTATTTCTTATTTTAATTAATCGATTAACAATTTAAAATTGTATGACAAAAAAATATTCCGTCGTGCATCGCATGTGGATTAAGACTAGTAACTAATAATCTTTGACAATATTAATAGACATACAAAAATGAGTCTCATCTTTTAATATTAATATTTATACGGAGTATTTGATAAATTTTTTAATTCATGAAAGATTTGGAAAATAAAAAAGCAATTAAATACTACTTAAAAATTTGTCTCATTTTTCCATTTTCATCCGTTCCCTAAAATTTGTAACTTTTCATTTTTACTATTTTTAGTAGTGTACCTCATATTCCACTAACTCTTTCCTACTCACATTTTATTATTAAATTAATATATAAAAATAGAACCTACAACTCACTTTCCATTACATTTTTTAAAACTCGGGTCAAAGTGAGACAAATTTTGAGGAAGGGAGGGAGATAGTATATTTTATTGTACCTAGCATTCAAAACGATTAAAAGTATGGAAATGTATAAATTGAAAAATGGGATTTGATAATTGTGATATCTGAAATTATCAAGGTCTTAACAACTGCTACGAAACTCAATCCTACACCATGTGATTCAAATCCATTGAGTTTGACACCATTTCGGCTTTTCCTATGCAGTATTCATTGAACCATTACCATCCCAGCCTCTCAACTCCGCGAAAATGGCGAAAGTGCTTCCTACAATCCACCTGCAAACCACATGTTCGATGAAATGCCAACCGTCTTTCTCTATGCTTCCTTCAACACTTCACTTAGAGAAGAAGCCGCCGCTGTTCTACCACAGGAACCGCAGTTTTCAGCGCCTCTCGACCAGGTCGTTGGAGACGGAGAGCGACGGGAAATTATCCGATGTGGGGAGAGAGGAAGCTGAGTTGATGGGTGATGCAAGCTCTGATTCTAGTGCCCACGTTGATGATGAGTACCCTAGTGGTGAGTTTGTGTATAAGGAGAATGATGTTTGGAAAGATTTGGTCGTCAAGTCCAGAATGTTGATCGCTTGGCCATGGCAGCGTGTCAAGAAAGGCAGTGTGCTCACGATGAAGATACGTGGCGAGGTCTGCTTTTATTTATTTACTGTTATTGAGCTATCACGTTTGTTGCTGAAGGCTGGTCTGATCACCCTACTTAGTTTCTTATTCATCTGATTACTATAATAATGTCACAAAATTGAAAATTCCTCTCTTTTCTTCTCAGATATCTGATCAATTGAAAAGCCGTTTCTCCTCAGGATTATCTCTACCTCAAATTTGTGAGAATTTTATAAAAGCAGCTTATGATCCTCGTATTTCGGGTATTTATCTCCACATTGAACCGTTGAGTTGTGGGTGGGGGAAGGTTGAAGAAATTTACCGGCATGTTGTGGACTTCAAGAAATCAGGTATTGTGGTTAAACGTTTGGCGACTTAAGTTTTGTTTGAATGATGTTGTCTTGAGCTTCTCATGAGATGGGAATATATTTGAATCCGTGATCTTTTATAGGATATGGATATGGATGTACCTAGTTAATAGCAGTATATGCTTGAGAGTTTCACAAAACTCTTCATCAGTTTGTAGATGCATTTCATTTGGAGACTTGACACTGTATATGGTATCTAGAAGGCTAGAAGCTCTTTTTACAAAAGGCTGGAAAAATTGTAGATTGGTTGACCTAGTGCTCAGCTTGCTGCCATATATTTTTTGGCATGCATGAAGTTTATTTCTTTTTGAGCCTATTGGACCCTGAATAAAAATTTGGGAATTTTTTGGCTGACATGAAAGACCAATAAACAAATTTCTTGAAGCTAAACAGAGCCAGACTTTCAGCTGTTTCTCAATTCTGAGCTAGTTTGACATCGAAGAGTAGTACTAGTAGATACCAATTCTCAAATCAATTTTGTGCACTACCACAAAACTGGCATTTAATGGTATGCGTGATCAACGATATAATTGAGGATGCAGAGATTGGACCTTGAACTGATTAGTATTCATCTGGAATAAGATTCTTGATATATTGGCTGTTTTGACTTGGTTAAGTCCATTTTAAGTAAATGAATTAAACATGATCCACAGTTTAAAAAAGTAACAACTGCCAACTGGTCATAGAAATCATGGAGTGATCATTATACCATGATGTGTGTGGTACACATCTAATACCTCCAAAGCCCAACCTTGCATATTTCCACAATATCTTAGGCTAATCTTCTAAACAATTTTTAGCCTGATTTTTATTTAAAGAAATCTAATTGTTGATACAGGAGTTGGTCTTATAGTTGGTTATACCTGTGTTCGGACTTTATCCAAGTACTAGTAAGTAAGATTTTCTTTTGTTTAGATACTTGAATTGTTTAATCCTATTTTTTTTATAAATATTGTTAAACTTATTAATGAGTAATTATTCTCCGATATCCTCTTCATGTACATTGAGAATACAACACTATTTCTCAGAGATATCACTTAATTCTTTTACTTCAGTTCCTTTTCTAGAAGACATGCTAGTTTTTCTTTTCTATGTACTGTTCTGAATTCTGACGTTTTTTTTAAAAATTTATACAAAAGTATCATTTCCAGTCTATCATATATGACTGTGGTTAAGGACCAAAGTTTCTTATGATGTATTGTATTCTTTGAGTGCTTCTTAATTTGATGCCATGTACTTTGTCCAACATCTTTACCAGAAATGCTGAAAACTTCTTTACAACGATCCTTGATAAATCTGCCCCTAGAAAAGAGGATCCTGATAAAACTTGTTCAGAGCTTGTAAAAAGTTTCAATATGGATAGTTCTGTTCATGGAGCACAAATTAAGATAATGATGTTCATCAGGCATGAGTTATTGAATAACAGATTGTAAATTGAGGCTATAGGATGAAGATTGAATTAACTAATACTCCCGATGGCCTATTTTCTTGCACAATAAGTTCAACGATAAAATCTTCCATGCAATATGCAGGCAAGTTTGTTGTGGGCTATGTTCCAGTATGTGGAGAGAAGGAGTACTACATAGGCAGTGTTTGTGAAGAGCTTTATGCCCCACCAAGTGCTTACTTTCAGTTGTATGGGCTGACTGTTCAGGCATCATTCCTTGGAGGTCAGTTATTTAAAATTCAAGAGAGTATAATCCCTCAAAACTCCTTATTTAAACAAAGGGCCTGATAATACATAGTCTCTCAATATTTTAGCCAAAGAGGTCACACTGGCACACACTTCTCAGCTTTGACCAGATCTTTGGTCCTAGAATTATATATTTTCCAGATAAAACCCATTTGATATATAAATACGGTTATCTATTCCTAAAATAACAATAGATAATTAAGGAAAATCTACATACGAAATTATTCGACAACAGTATCTTAAATATCTTATTTAACTTTTGGTATCCTTAAGCTTAGTTGGTCCAACAGTTGGTTAGGGTTTGAGTCACCACAGGGGGAATTGAATTAGTTTTCATTCTCATCTAGTTTTAGATCCTTGCAAGAATCTAAGAGGGAGTTATTTCATATCTGAAATTGCGAATGGTACTTTATGCATCATTCAGTTTGTAAAAGCCTTAAACTAAATCTTAAGAGTTCAGTTATAAATATATAATGGTCTCGTTTTAACAGCAGTGGAGTGGCATAAAAAATGTTTTGTAGGTGTCCTGGAGAAAATTGGGATCGAGCCTCAAGTTCAACGGATTGGTAAATATAAGAGTGCTGGAGATCAACTTACACGTAAAAACATATCTGATGAAAACCGTGAGATGTTAACGGCTTTGCTCGACAATATTTATGGAAATTGGGTAGAAAAAATTTCTCTCGCTAAAGGTAATTTTGAATGTGTCCCCTGGTTAAACTCGAGGTTTTTATCATCTGATGTGGTGATTCTTTGTGCAGGAAAGAAAAAAGAAGACATTGTGAGCTTTATCAATGAAGGAGTATATGAAATTAATAGACTGAAGGAAGATGGCTGGATAACTGATATAAAATACGATGATGAGGTACGATGAGTTATGTTCCTCTTACAGATTGGAACATTGGTTGTATATGATATTCTGTTGTTAGGGCAGCCACTCATACTACTCGTCTCCCTCTCATATGATTATGGATCCATGTTCATATCCTTTTTGTTCAAGACTTATAGAAACATGTAACATACGTGTGAAACCTCAAAATGGAATTTGAGCAGAATTACAAAACCAGGTAGAGTTGTAGTCTCAGGAGTCAGGAATACACAACCTTATATTGCTACAACTTTTCAACCTTTTTAAAATTGACCTATGGATGTATATTAGATTTACAAGAAATAGGAAACATTTAATAAGAGAAACCAAGTTCAAAATACCATTGCAATTATATAACCTAGCAGCTTAACAAGCACGAACTCAAAATAGTTCTTCTTAATCCTGAGGCATGAAATTCTGTAATTCTTGATATAGTCAACTGTAAACGTGGATTTAGTGACTTAGTGCCCGGCTTACATTACTTTACTGTCTATATCATGTTTTTTTTTTGTATCGCCACCTCCGAAGAGGGTTTTTTCTTTGCAGAGGACCATCACAGCTACTTGCTGGACTCGAACTAATGCTCTGGACAGCCCCTCTAAAACCTTTTCCAGGGAACAATATATGTAGACTCAATTAAAAGACTCTTAAACCTAATCACAATATGCATGCTTACAAACAAAATACTTTATGCTTTCAAACAATTGAAGCATAAACCTGCATTCGTTAAAACATGAAATGTGGGTCTGTCATTTTCGAGTGTATCTCTCTTTCTATCATTCACACAAATCTCAATATGTCAAAATGATCATTCACATCTTATAGTAATTTCTCACATTTCAGGTCGAATCACTTCTAAAACAGCGTCTGGAAATTCCTAGTGATAAAAAACTTCCTACAGTTGACTATAGGTACTTCTTTTGTTGCACTTACTTTTTCACCTGATCCAATACTTGTGTACACTTTCCTGGATTCCATTAGAAATTTTGGAGGTTGGTCATTGAGTTTCCATTTCACCCTGTTATATGTATACATGGTTATCATCAGCCGAGAATGACCTTGAATCACGGTCTTGACAACTGCAGTTAGGAGCTTTCAGTATAGCTACTAAAGTTGACCAAAGTTATTCATCAGAAAATTTACGTCCAGCTAAAATCTCAGTGTTAAACCTGTTTACATATTTCAATAAGTTTCAAGGATAGTATTTGTAACTCAAACAGACCTGTATGGTTTAGCAGAATGAGTTCCTGAACCTACCATGTATGGCGGAAACAGCATATTAATTTTTAATTTTTATGAGACGTAACTTCTTTTGTATTCACTCGGATGCCATTTTGTGGGTACAATACATAACTTTCCCAGCACTTGTAGGAAATACTCCCGTGTCAAGAAATGGACTTTAGGATTGACTGGCTATAGAAATCAGATTGTCGTAATCAGGGCCTCTGGAAGCATTAGCCGTGTTCGTGGTGCATTCAGTACGTCCAACTCAGGGATTGTTGCTGAGCAATTCATTGAAAAGATTCGCACCGTAAGAGGTATGCATGTGCGGAATAAGTGTTATTATCTTCTATCTTGTAGAAAGCAAGCAGTTGGTGAGAACAGAAAACTGACACCTACTTTATTTGCTGCTTGAGCACTGTAGTGTAGTCTACATAATCTATATTTTCAAGTACAGTAACTAAATTTGTAGGATATATAGACATAAGCTTTCTTTCCTTTAGTACATTAGTATGCGTAAATGGCCAAACTATCTGATACACGGTTCTGTTATTTTCGAAATACTGAAAACTGGTTCCAGTTCCACATATTGTTAAGATTATTATTCTTAATTATTTACTCTACTATTAAGTCTTACAGGTTATTACTTATTAGGTTTTGAACCCTTGCCTGGGGTAGGAGTTAGGTAGTCTTTCGATGCTTTACTAAAGATTAGTATGGTTTGGATTCCATCGTTTGAATAGCATTAGGGCTGAGGTTTTCAGTGTTTTCCATTGAGTTTCCAGTAAAATTTCCAATTCTTATGTGTGTGCACACACTTTGTCTATCTAGTTACCCTACAGTTCATGATAGAGTCAAGGTGGAGTGGAAGACAAACAACGAATGGAATGATATATAAAATTATGGAAATCCTCACATGAGACCACAGCGAGAAGCTGAACTCAACAGTACTTTTCTGAATGAATTCTCAAACCTACGTTTGACTCTTTTTAAATATCTAAGGAATCCCTAACCCTAACAGAAGCCCAAGCACAAGTAGGGCCTGGCCCAAAATAAATAACTGAATAATAAACTCTAGGGGTGGGAATACGGATATCCGTGGATACCCGATCCCAAAAAACCGGGTACCCAAACCCGAAAATCATCTAAATGTCTATCCAAAACCCAACCCGATATATTTTCGGGTACTCCAATACCCGCCCCGGGTATCCATAACCGACGTATCGGGTACCCAAATACCCGACTCTTTACATGTATTAATAACTAATAAAAAATTCAAATTTTATATATTAATATAAATATAGAAATATTTAAATTGATTAATATCTTTAATGTTGCATTTATTTTGTAGTATAAAACTATAAAAAAAAATGGGTCACTTATTTTAAAGTATATGACTATATTTATAGAGATTGGTTATGCAATATGTAAGTAAAATAATAAAAGTTACGCATTAAATTAAACAGTAGAAACAACCAATAATATAATTCAAAAGTCAAAATAATTAATTAAAATATAAAAACCATATGAGTTGGATATGAAATACGTAAAACTTGAGAGTTTGGAGAAGCAGTGACCTAGAGTAAGAGAGATTGACTTATTTATATAAGTTTAGAGAAAGTTAACCTAGTAATTTTTAATTAGTATATAAATTAGCCTAGCTCTTGAAGCCCAAAATGGTTAAAAATTGCTTTAAATAATAAATTGGATATTCGGGTAATATCCGATACCTATTCGGGTTATCCAATACCCGATTTATCTTATATTTCAATATCCAATCCCACACTCAATCCCATAATGTTGGATATTGGGTATCCAATACCCGGCGGATATCGGGTCGGGTACGGGTAAACCCAATACCCGATATCCATATTCCCACCCCTCTATTAGTTTAAAATTACAAACTGGAAATGTGCTATTGGTTCACCATCACCAGGAGTAAAGCTGAGGCAGTGAGAAATTAGATGCTTCTGCCAGCCTCTTGACGGTTCGAGTTAGGCTGTTGCGGATGGTGGCCTAGTAGGTCTTTTGAGCACCCTCCAGTAATCTTGACTAGGGCACGTCCTTCAGCACTGAAATTATTCATGAACAAAAACCTATTACTATTCAATAATTGTAAACCAAAGAGAGAAAAACACGTCTTCCACGGCATTATGATTTAAAATTACCAGGATATAGAAATATCCTTAATTTTGCTACACCAACAACATTCTTGAATTAAAATGTATAGCCACCAATAATCACATTAACAGGGTAAACTGTTAAAAAACGACCAGGGATAAAGTAAATAAAAGAGATGAACTTGGTGTCCAGAAAAAAGATTGTCAAAGCTTGCAGAATTAATGGTAGAGACCTGTTCAAGCTGTATCATTAATTTTCAAAACCTAAGGAAGGCAAGAATACAAGCATACATTGTTTGTATTGGAAAACTATTTTGGAGGTAAATTACTATACTGTGGTTCATCAAGTTTCCAGGTGGTACTTTCAAGTTAATCCCTCTTTCTGTAAAGAGTTAGTGCCTGGTGGTGAGAGAATTCTTTGAGAGCTTCAAGGTAATATCATCTTGAATTATGATTGCTCATGTTAGTCAGGAGATTCTGCAGATCCAGCATTTGAACTATTATGATACGAATCAATACTGTGTTTGTCTTGTCGATTTAAAATACAAAACAAGGAAATGGCTCTATAAGGATTTCCTGTTGGTTTACGCGGGCATATCAGAACTTGCTGCCTTTAACAAAGAAGATGGAACTGGACATTTTCTTACCTCTACCACATCTAAGTGCTATGAATGAGAAACCATCATGAGTTCAATCTCTGGAATTCAAGCTTGATCAGATGAACTATATGGATGGAGAGAACTTGTTGGTAGAAAATATCGATGGCTTTATGTTATTGCAGAATAATTTGTCTATAGATAGTATCTGATGACATACTCTCTGTTCATCTGATTTATCTTCTTAAGATTTTTTCAGATTCCAAAAAGTACAAGGCAGTCGTCATTCGCATTGACAGTCCTGGAGGAGATGCCCTTGCATCTGATTTGTAAGTGTTACTTATTAGTTGTCTTTTATTTAATTCGCCTCTCACAGTTATTTACTACCACTCCTTGTTAACATAGGCTGAAAATGTTCAATATAATGTTCAATATAATTCCTCCTCTAACTTAAGGGTATATGCAGAAATTTTGTCCTCGCATTTTGTCTAGTAGATTTTATTTGCTAATTATTACCGTTCTATTGTTGTGCTGAAATATATGAGCTGAGGTCACCCTGAAAACATTAGTAATATATAACTAGGGAATATATCCTGTGCCAAGGAAACAACCAAAGAAGATTTTCTAGCATCTGCATGAAAAGAGTGTAGCAGAAACTGCATAAATACAGCTTTATCATTACAAGAGAAATTATTCTGGGAAAATGTAAGACTTTCTCTGTAACCAATTCTTTATCATGCTTGACATATTCTGGACTAATTGTCTATATGCACATTTAACAAACTATGTATAAAAAGCCGATGAAATGCTATAAATTTTACATTTGCTATATTGACTAGACTTCCTTAAAGAGGTAACATCTAATTAGAAATCTCACGTTTCTTGTGCAATAGCCATAGGTTGGTCATCCTTTCCTTGTAGAAAAGTTATTGATGTTGCAAGAAGAAATGAATTCAGTGTTAAAACATTGATACAAGCACTACATTAGTGAAACTTAGGCAGAAGCCACAGAACAATAATGTGTGGGATTGTAACATTTAAAAATTCGAGATGGCCTTCTTGTTCATGAGAAAACGAGTTGTGATGAAAGTAAAACTAGGTTAATCTTGCACTTTGTCCATTATTCTCTTTGGCTTGGTCAACTTCACTTCATTTATTGTACTACTATTTACCAAGGCCAATGTACAAAGTCACACTGACACACATAATACCCATATGTTGGATCTTTTATTGGTTTCTTATACTATGTCTGACAAAGACCTTTCCATGTTTGAAGTACCTAAACAGAATCTCTGAACACATATTACAAAACAAAGGAAGCGCGAGAGAAGCATTAATTTAGTCATTTCATTGATTATGTTTCTTGTGTATCAACAGAATGTGGAGAGAAATCAAACTTTTGGCTGCATCAAAGCCTGTAATTGCATCAATGGCTGATGTTGCTGCTAGTGGAGGATATTATATGGCCATGGCTGCGCAGACTATAGTTGCAGAAAATCTTACTTTAACTGGTTCAATTGGAGTTGTGACAGGTTAGCCTTGTACTCCCCTCCGTTTCGCCATAGTTGAGGCGAAACTTTTTGGCACAGAGTTTTAGAAATGAATATTGGATGTGTTAAATAAATAGATAAAAAAGTAAGAGAGAGGAAAAGGTAGAGAGAATAAAGTATAAAGTGAATAAAGTAGAGAGAATAAAGTATAAAGTGAATAAAGTAGAGAGAATAAAGTAAGAGAGAGTAAAGTAAGAAAGAGAAAAAAGTTACCATATATAAAAATGACTCAACTATGAAGAAACTTCTCGAAATGGAAAAATGACTCAACTATGAAGAAACGGAGGAAGTATTACTTTTGATTAACTTCTTGCCAGAAATAAGAATTGTTGCTAATAGACAAGGTCCTCAATTCAGTTTAACTAGTACCGTTTGATATCATCATGTGCAAATGGTTTGTTCGTACACTCAACCATTCAAACACACATATTAGGATCTACAACATACTCCCTCCGTTCCGCGGTAGTTGAGTCATTTTGCCATTTCGGTACGTTCCATAGTAGTTGGGTCATTTCCTTTTATAGCAAAAGTCAACACATTTCTTATCTCTTACTTTACTCTCTCTTAATATATTCTTTCTTCATCTCTCTACCTTTTTCACTTTTTACTTTATTCTTCCTTTATTTAACCCACTTAGTACAATTTTTCTTAAATCCCGTGCCGAAAAGAAACGCCTCTACTACCGCGGAACAGAGGGAGTATATGATATAATTTTCAGAGAATTTTAGTTTCCAAGGGAGGGGCACCACATCACAAATATTGTTAGTGTGCCTTGAATCTGAATATATCCTTCCATTCCTTTCAAGCTAAAGAGACATGTTACTAGCAGAGATCAAATGTATGATGCGAAGAGAAATTCGAGAATTAGGAAGAAGAAAAAAAAAAGGGAATTATGATAATCTCAGATCCAAAAACTGGTACAAATTTCACGTGAATTCCTTGTTTGTGCCAGGAAAATAAACTTTTACTTTTCTCAACAATGCTATCCAGCAGCGATGTAGATCCAAATTGTCAATTGCATATTCTCATGATTTTTTCATTCGTCGGACTGTTGGAGAAAGTCCTTCAGCTCAACAGTCTCACACAACTGCATAGTTCTCATTTACAGTGTATTTGTTTTCCACCAGTATCATTCTCAGTATATTTTCCTCTTTTTTTCTTTATTGGCCTTTTTAGTGTGTCTGCACATGCGCACATCTGTATATTTAATCCTTTGTATAGGGGTTTCATTTGCTTCAGTAGTAAGTGATTCAAAAAAATTCTAACTTCATTACTTTTCTCCTAGGAAAGTTTAATTTGGGGGGTCTCTATGAAAAAATTGGTTTCAACAAGGAGATCATATCTAGGGGAAGATATGCAGAGCTTACTGCAGCTGAACAGAGACCATTCAGGTATATTGGATTTTGTACTCCCTCCGTCCCCTAAAAATAGAAACTCTTTCCTTTTTGGCCTGTTCCCTAAAAATTGAAACTTTCTATTTAAGTAATTTTCTCTCTAATGAGGTGGGACTCATTTTCCACTAACACACTTTTCTTCTATCTCTCTCTTACGTTACCAATTTTGCATTAAAACCCGTGCCGTTTCTGAAGTTCCTATTTTTAGGGGATGGAGGGGGTATTAAACTTATGTATGCCCATTTTGTGTCTCCTATTAACTGAAAGTCTCTAACAAGAAGAAATTTTATACTGAGACAACTTATCCTCTTTTTCAATCTCTTACATTTCCATTACCATTTCTCTTTCTCTTTCTTCCCAACACCAATATCAACCTTTAACTGACCTTAATTTGCAATAAGTAGACTATATATACAAGGAAACATCTATTCAAATAAACTCTTCACTTTGTAACTTAAAGAAACATAAATACAGCAATTTGTGAAATAGAAAGAAACATTTAGAGATTTTTTTGCTACTTACCGACTTATTTTTTGTTTCTTATTGAACTTTGTGCATGTTTAAATATATATAACCTCAAAAGTAGTCTTGTAGCTGACCATTTGTTCAAATTAGACACGGAGAACCTTTTTCCAAAGTTTATTTGCCAGATCTCTTTAATTTATTGCAATTCTTCCTCATACACGGCTTTACTTAATATCACTGCCTCTACTGCATGGACTGAAAGTCTGCTGAATTCAAACATAAAACATGTAGCATAAACAAGGAGAACATGACCTAAGATGGTCCTTGTGTTACTGTAGTTTATGAACGTGATCTGTTTATGTTTCAAATAGTTCATGCTAGTGATGAGTTTTTATTTAGACAGGATACTCATGAACATTAGCATTTGTTATTTTCAGGGATGATGAAGCTGAACTCTTTGCAAAGTCAGCACAGAATGCATATAGAGGTTTCCGGGACAAGGCAGCCTCTTCAAGATCAATGACTGTATGGTATTCATTACCACATACACATAACTATCTGATGCCAATATTTTCTGAACAGAAACATAATCATAGGCTAAAGAATATTCTAGTACCTAGTTCCTTGATATTCAAATTATCTTGTTTTAGATAGACAAGATGGAGGAGGTTGCTCAAGGAAGAGTTTGGACAGGAAATGACGCGGCTTCACGAGGTCTTGTTGACGCAGTTGGTGGACTATCTCGAGCTGTGGCAATAGCAAAACAAAAGGCTAATTTACCAATGGATGAAGAGGTTACTTTGATTATCATTTGCATATTGATTTTCATGATGCAGACTATTAGAACTCAATATCAAACCAGTAAAGTTTTGATTTAAGCATGTCCCAAGTGTCTACTGTATAGTAATCTTCTTTACATGATTCCAGAAGATACTGTGAGAATTGTTTTTGGAAATATAATCGAACAATGATTTCTAGGATGCATATGATCGAAAAAAGTAAAAGTTGGTATAAAAATATGGTATGACCTCATTCAGTGTGGAGTGTGGACATAGTTGCTCTCATATGTAAAATTGATAATTCATCTTCATTGTGTCTCCATGGAAGCACTTCCTGGTTTGAGTTTGTTTGTATTTACCGAGACCTCTTGTCCATACTAATTTTCTTCAAGATTTAATTTTCTAACTATTCATGTCCTAGAGCATATCTGCACATGGATTACCAAGTGTAGCCATTGCACCATGACTGAAACATCTGCACAAATACCAAAACTTGGCCCCATGGACAAAAGAGTGCATGGCTATGAGAAAACCTGCTGTCATGGTCTTTTTTTTTTTTTTTAATTTAAATCTCAGCGAGTGGATTGGTGTCCATTCGTTCTCCAATTATGATTTCATTAAGAGTAGAGATGCTTTCAGGGGTGAGTCGGTAAAGTACATTAATTGATATTTGAGGTTGAAGACTCTGAAATGCTTAATTTTTCACTTCAAATTTGTGCATCGCAGATCTACATCCTTCACATGATCCAAACTTTCTTTAAATTACTAAACTTTTGGTGTTGTTGAGTTTATTACTGTATTTACTATGTAGCTTTTTCCTATGTCCATGGACAATTTTTAATTACAATAGTTATTCCCTTTTCCCCTTGAGTTGTGGCAATTCTGACACATGATAAATCTTAGGTCACGCTTGTGGAGCTGTCAAGACCTTCAACGTCTCTGCCTGAACTCTTGGGTGGATTAGGAGGCTCCATTGCCGAAGCTGACAAAGCAATCCGAGAGTTGCTTGAGGTCATGGCTTCATCCAGTGGAATTCAAGCCCGCATGGATGGGATCATGATGGAACAGCTTGGAGGTTCTTATGCCAACACCATTTTCACCGTGATAAAAGATTACTTGAGTTCTCTCTAGTATCTTCATAATTATTCATCATCAAGAAACATGCGTACTCGTTATTCAAAGATGTATAGGCAAGCCTATCCTTAATTGTGTTATATGCGATTTCTAGTAGAGCAGAATGTGGTGGTTTATGTGTTCCTAAGGATACTCTACCTTGTTTCAACCAATTGTAAATTGCTCTGTATACGAGATTATGGTTTTCCATCGTTTGGGATCCCCTCTCTCATGCTTTGGTGTTTTACAATATTAGTTTTTTTATGTTTAACTTCCTTTTTGTTTTCACTTTCAGTTTCGTGTATTTTACTTCGATTGTTAATTATGTATTTGTAAGAATTTAATTATATGTGATTTACTCAATAGAGACTATCTCATAACAGGGTTTAGAATTTTTATGCTTAATATTGCTAAGTGTAGGCGTGTGTAGCACATAAATATCAGGGTGTAATTAAATTGGAATCCACTGTGAATGAACATTAACTGTAAGTGTGATTGGACAAGTGAAGAGTGGTCGAAGAGTAAGCGAGATATGTTTGAAATAAAATCCCTCGATCCAAAGAATCCATCAGACACCGGGTCTAGGAACTCAGAGAATCCTTGGGTAACCTGTCGTTGGGCACACAATCACTTCCTTCGCCCTTCAAAACCCTCAACCCGCTATAGCTAAAAAGATTAGTACAGGGAAAAAGGGATCGAATCCACAGAGACGGATGTGTAAGAAAACATGTTCAAAGACCTAGAAGCTATTTTTGGCTGCTGGCACGCAATTTTTGGGGTTGAGCTTTAATTCCTAGACTGGGCAAATGAAATATTCTACTCTAACAGCTAGATCTAGGCAGGGATATGCATAATGACTAAGAGTGATTGAAATGACTACTTGACTGGGTAAACAGCTTCCTAAGCTAACCTAGACACGGGGAAAGAGAAACGTGGGGTCCATTTCCCAAAACGGCATAGTACGACTGAAAGAGCTGCAAATTAACTAATCTAAGGACTAACTAACAGCGACTTCGTCTTCTCTAATTTTTATCACGAAACAACCGGTGGAAAACAGAGCAGACGAAGATCGAAACAGGGCTGACGAAATTAAACCGATGGGCACAAAGAACAACTAAAACTAACACAGATCCATGACTACTAGACGAGGCAAACAAGTAAATAGAATTTAAAACATAATAACCATGCAAATGCGAACAGATCTATACGTCGGATGCTTCATCCACTCCGGATCCAAGCCATCCACAACAATCAAACACCATTTCCATCTCCGATCTTCACAGATTCAACTAGATTCAACCGATCAACCACAATCTCCAAGCAATTTAAAACCCAAACTCAAATCAAACAACAATATCCACCAAAGCAAACGAATAAAAAGACAATATCATAACTGAAACCAAAATAGAAATATCCATAGCAAAATACGAAGTATCCAACGGAACAATAACTAGCACAACCAAGCTTCGAACAGCGAAGACTTGGAGAAATACAGAATGTAAAGCGAAAAGCAGTAAAGGATTGTATCTTCGCCTCCGTAGAGACGGTGTTACACCACAGCTAGATCCAAAAGTGAACTCCCCAAAATGATTCCCCTCAAGTGTGTGTAGAAAAGTGAAAAACTAAGCTCAGAGCTGAAAATGAAAAAGAAAAAAGTTAAAAGTTATATCATGTTGATCGCATGGTCTTATTTATAGTGGATAGAGCTTCTAGACCGTTCTTGTGATTCCCATTTTGCCCTCCAATCGGATGCTCCTCAGTCTAGTAACTCTTCCTTCTTCCGTTCACTTTTCCCGCCAGCTTCTTCCTCCAGGCAATCATCGTCTTCTTCCTAGGGCTGGCAATAGTGGACGCTTTATTTGGCCACATTTCACTTTATTTTATTTTTTGCTTATTTTTACAATGAATATTAAAATTATTGGTAAAAAAAAATTAGAAAAAAAAAATTATTAAAAAAGAATTAAAATTAATGGCCAAAAACCAAATCATTTTGATTGGACTCATTTTCCCAAAGTAATCAAAAACCATTTTAAAAAGCCCAAAATTAACCTATATTCTTCCTCATTTAAAAAAGCCCAAAATCGACCTATTCAAAACCCTACTTTTAATCTTTTTCCTCATTCTTCTCCCCTTTCTCTCTTTCTTTCGAAAATGAAAAAAAAAGAAAAAAATCAAAATTCAAAATCGGCGCCGCTGCGGCTCACCTACCGCACAATAGACCGCCGCGGGCACCGCCGTGGCTAGCCGACTCTCGGCGCGTCCTCGGCGAGTAAGTGGCGGAGGGCCTTCCGCCCCATCCCAGATGTCTACGCCGCGCCGGAAGCTTCCTCCACTATAGTTCGCCGCGGCTAAGGCGATTCCGGCGCGCCGCCCCTACTGTGGATGCTCTTATGACTTTCAGAGTAGAATCGTATTACTCCCTCCGTTTCACTATAGTTGAGGCAGAATTTTTGGGCACGAAGTCTAGGAAAGGATGTTGAGTGTGTTAAATAAATAGATAAAAGAAATAAGAGAGAGGAAAAGGTAAAGAGAATAAAGTATAAAGTGAATAAAGTAGAGAGAATAAAGTAAGAGAGAACAAAGTAAGAGAGAACAAAGTAAGAAAGAGAAAAAGTTACCATATATGAAAATGATTCAACTATGAAAAAACTTTCCGAAATAGAAAAATGACTCAACTATAGTGAAATGGAGGGAGTAGTATATACGGAGTTCTACTGCTTACCTTTGTCCATGAAAATAATTTTATTAGTTGATAATAAGAGTTTTAATAAAATTGGTAAATTATGAGAGATTTTTGAGAGAAGAGATTCAAGTATTATTAATGAAATTGAAATGCACCTCACTATAAAAAAACATATATAATTAATTTTAGTAGGCAATCAAAAAAAAATTTATTTTTCGTAAACATAATATAATCTCCTAATATAATATATTAGCAAAAAAGTACTTACTGTAAGAAGCCCAAATTAAAACCCATAAAAGCCCAAGCCTGAAATTCACGATAGAAGTCAACGTACGTTTTTAGCAGTCTGAGATCGACACGTGTAAGTAATTGACACGACGTCGCACAGTGACTCAATTGCTGCCGAGTCGTGCCCCTAATTACTGAACTCGATTCATATTTTAGGCCATTAGATTAAACGGCACGAAATCGGCGGTCAAAATTCGTTGCAGCTCTCGTCTTTAAAATGCCGTGATTCCTCGCAGCCCGAGCGCCTCTGCGATTCTCAAACTAGTAAGTACTCTCTCTCTTTTACGTATGTGCATTTATATCCTTTTCTAGGATTATGGAATTTTTCAAACAAAAAATCTCAGCCTTTTTTTTTTTTTTTTTTCTGGCTTTTAGGGTTCTTGCTGAAGGGCTCGGGTAACCCGGTTCTTACCCTCTCACTATGCTTTTCTAATTTCTTTTCTGGATCCAAATGATTGCAATCGTATGTTTTCTTTCTACGTAGATTAGGTTTTGTTTCTTTTTTTGGCTTTGCCCTCGAATTGTCCAATTATTTCAAAGATGTGAAATTTCTTTCAGTGGGATTTGGGTTTGGTGTTGCATAACCGTTCTAGATTGGGGTTTCCTGAGATTTCAGCTTTTGTTTATGGCATCTTTTTTATTTCGATCGAATTTGAGCTGTTTTCAGAGGAAATGAGATTGTGAATTGAAGTTGTGTGGAGGTGGAAATATTCGCAAAGAATGCTTTTTGAACAACAAATTGTTATACGTGGTAGGGATTCAGGTGTTTCATACAGTTGAAATCTCAGATGAGGAAGATTTGATATGTGTACTCGTTCAGCTTTAAATTTATGGCACCAGCCATCCCGATAGATTACACAGGGCACAAGGAGTCGAAGAAGTTTTCGAAGAAGGTGGGGTTAGGGGATATGATGGGGAAAACTCGAAAAGTATCTACGGGTTATTCCAGTGGTTTTGTGCCCGACTATCGACATGCGGTTGAGACAGTTGCTGAATCAGAAGGTTTTGGGAATGCGGGCCGCCCTGATGCGGGGTTAAATTCTCTGCAGGATGCTTGTGTTCCGAGTGGGAAGTGCATTGGCTTCAATGTTGATGATTTTGGTAGGTCAGTTGTGCCAATTCGAACACTGTCACTTTTGAAGATGTCTTCTTCAGAGAGAAGGGATTTAGAAATTAAGCTGAAGAGTGAGCTTGAACAAGTACGTAAGTTTAACAGGAAGATAGCTTCTTTTAGCTTGGATAGAGTGGTGCATCCACACACTACTGGTGTCCATAACCATCAAACTGGAGCAAAGAGACTTGCTACGGCAGAAAGCTTGCCCATGTCCACCATGAATGATGAGGCCGTGACACCAGGAAAGAAAAAAGGTCATTCTGGAAGAAATGGACCTCGCACTAAAGGTGGACCTTTGGCAGCTAGGAAAACAGAGTCGGTGAAGCATGGTCTTCCACAAAATACTAGTTTTGTTATATTGATGAAACAATGTGAGACTCTGTTAAATCGTTTGATGGTGCAACCTCATGCCTGGATTTTCAACAAGCCAGTTGACGTTGTAGCTCATAAAGTCCCAGAATATTTTGATATCATCAAGCATCCAATGGATTTAGGGACAGTAAAAAGTAAATTACTGTCGAATCAGTATTCCACTCCCATGGAGTTTGCTGCAGATGTGAGACTCACCTTCAAAAATGCAATGACATTCAACCCACCCAAACATGATGTTCATATCATGGCTGAGATTATGAATAAATACTTTGAAGTGAGATGGAAATCAATTGAGAAGAAACTTCCACCTACAGCTGATGATTCCACGGCTTCCAAGTCGAGTGTCATTATAGAACCTGAAAGTGCTTATATGCCTCGTGCTAAGAAGCAGAAAATTGCTTCTAAGGAACCGAGAGCCAGGCATGAAAGAGATAAGCCTGCAATGAGTGATGTTGAAAAACAAAAACTGGGGACCGAGTTGGAGGAACTAATGGCTGAGCTGCCAGACAACATAATTAATTTTTTGAAAGAGAGCACTTTGCACGGTAGTGAAGTAACTGAGGATGAGATTGAAATCGACATTGACGCGCTTACTGATGATACACTGTTTACTTTACGTAAACTTTTAGATGATTATCTATTGGAGAAGAAGAAACGTCAATCAACATCAGAGAACCATGATACTGAGGTAACCTGCAAGTGCTTGTGTATCTGCGTTATTCTCAGATTGTGATAATTATTCTCAATGGGTACTTATTTATGAATAATTTTAACAGATGCAAAGGGAATCTGGGTTTAGAGATTCATCTTACCTGCCTTGCGAAGGTATTTTATTTTCCAGATGAAGTTGCACCTAGACATTAATCGCAGCATTGTCATGTTTGACTTTGTCTTACCCCTGAAAAATCATCAGACCATGCACGAGCTGACGAGGATGTGGATATTGGTGGAAATGATCCACCTCCTATGTCCAGTTCACCTCCAATTCGGATTGATAAGGATGTTGCTGAAAGGAATAGTAACTGCAGTGGCTCAAGAAGTTCCAGTAGCGAATCAGGCTCCTCATCTACTGGTCTGTGTTATTATGTACTGTTTTTTATGCACTGTTTTTGTGTTTCTTGCGTCCTTATCCTGCTCTTCATCTACTATATTTTATGCACTGTTTTTGTGTTTCTTGCCTTCTTATCCTGATCATCATGTAGAAGTTCAATGCATGGCTCTTTTGTGAACCCTAAAACCACGCTTGATGCTAATATCTTTCCATAACCTAGGCTTTTGGTTTCAGATCTACACCATATTCTTAGAGTTCAGAACTTATCTGATGGCCCCATGTGGGTAAACTTGTTCTCTCTTGGATCTTTATTGATGTGGAAACATGAACTTCCTTGTTAAGTTGTGTCTAATTTCAAGATTTTAATTGGATTGAAATTGGAATCGTGCAGAACTGTGGATTAATTTTAATTACCTATAAGGTTCACTAAAATTATTCCCTGATGTGAACAACTTGAAGTTATCACAATTAGTTCTTAGTATTTGCTACTCCCTCCGTCCATAGTAATAGAGTCATTTTGCCATTTTGGTACGTTCCATAGTAATAGAGTCATTTACCTTTTTAGTAAAAGTCAACACATTTTTCCACACCTACTTTACTCTCTCTTACTTTTTTCTCTCTCCATCTCTCTACCTTTTCCATTTTCCACTTTATTCTCCCTTTACTTAACTCACCTAACATAATTTTTTTTAATCTCCGTGCCGAAAAGAAACGCCTCCGTTACTATGGAACGGAGGGAGTATTATGATTTGAGGCCTTAAGTTTGAAACTGGATGCATAATAGTAAGACATTGTATCTTCAAGATGCAGAAAGGAAAGGAAAGGAATTTGGTGGATTTATTTGGAAGTGATTGCAGTAAAAGGTTGATTACCCAATGTGCAAGATCACAGATGTATTGTTGTTTGACTTTGTGTGAAATGGTATATATTCTTTAAAGAAAGATGGAGTTCTTTGGAAGTGAATGCAGTAAAAGGTTTATTGCTAGGTTGTACGAGTACCAGCAATATAAAATGCACTGTTGTTTGTGTGAAAAGGTGAAATAGTTGTTCTTTTAAATCATTGATAGGGCTGAGCTCCCATTCTACATTGGCTTCATGGTGTATACATTTGCATAACTGTGTTTTTTATCTGTTTTAGAAATGAAAATGAGTATTTAAAGAACTATTGTATATTGTACCTTGAGCTTGTTGATGTGGATCTTAGGAAAATGATTAATACTAGTTTCTATACTATCATAGTTAAATAGTTTTGTGAATTACGTGCACAATATGTTATATTCCAAAATTGTTACATGCTTGGTGTCAGTTTGGACCTGAGAACACCAGCATTGTATGTTATGCAGTTTTAGTTTCAATGGTGGCTGTTGTACAATTCTTTGTTGTGCTTTGATATGTCTCATTGTATGTCTTGTGTAGTTGGATACTCGTCTTTATGCGAGACACCAAATTCTGTTATCATATGAACTTCCGCTTGCAAAACCTGATTTAATGTCAGGAAGTGTTTAATGTCAGGAATTTCACCTTTTTGAGAATTTAATGGCTGGATAGTAAGAGCTGTTCTGAGATGAAGTGTTTTAACTGTAGATAGGTTGATCACTGATTACGTGGTCCAGTGTGGTGCTTTCTCATCAGGATAGATTCGGAAAAGTGCTGTAGTTTGTAAATTCCATTGACACAGCCAAGACTGCTAGCACATTTTGTCGGTGAACAGTGAACAATAGGAAGAACCATGCTAAATTATGGATTACATTTGTTTATGCTAATGGAGAGGGTACTATTCAGAAATGTAGATACCTGTCAAGGATGTTCTAGTACTAATCAGAAGTTTTTAGTTTTTTCTTCATTCTGCAGTCTTCACTGAGAGTTGTCAACTTATTTCAGTTGGATTCTCTTTTGCATCTTGTTAATCATATTCATCCTTGGCAATGCTTCTGCGTTTTTGTCATTTCATTTTTGCGTTCAACAAGTATACCTTTTTTTCTGCTTCACAGGAGCACATGCAATCTGTATTGAAATTTTGTATTTATGTTGACCATAACCTTTTCCCCTCATTCCGGGGAAGTTCCGACAAGACTCTTTAGTTGGCCATGGTGGTTTTTCTTATCTGTCTTGTTGACGAATAGATGGTGTGCTGGATTTTCCGCCACAGACACCTAACTCTCCAAAGGAAAACATATTTTACTCAAGCATACATGTGCAGCAGAAGGGCCCCTTTAGCTGCCCATTAAGCTTAATTGTCATTCTATTACATGTCTTTTGTTGTTTAATAATTGCTGCCACCATTTTACTTTGAGCAGATTGTTTTACAGTTACCTTTCCCTGTTTGCTTCTCTCTGACCTGTCTTCTGTATTGGTTTTCTTTGTTGTCTTTTGGGTGGAAAACATGACTTATAGGTGCTCTAAACTGCTATCTTAGGCACATGCTTAGCAATCATGCAACTAGACTACTAGAGGGCTTTGTACTATTTGCTATAGCACCTGAATTAATCATTACTCCCTCCGTTCCCTCTTAGTTGAGGCGAAACTTTTTGGCACTGAGTTTAAGTAAGGGTTGTTGAGTGTGTTAAATAAATAGATAAAAAAAGTAAGAGACTGAAAAAAGTAGAGAGAATAAAGTAAGAGAGAGTAAGATAAGAAAGAGAAATTTTTTTCTATATATAGAAATGACTCAACTATGAGGGAACTTCCCGAAATGGAAAAATGACTCAACTATGAAGGAACGGAGTGAGTATAAAACAAAATAAAATAAAGACATATATTGGAGAAAAGATGCCTATGTATTATACAAGTACAATGACTCACGTGTGTAGAAGGACTACGATGAGGTTACAACCTAAACCTAGGAATAATAAGATCTATCTACTTGCAAAGTCCATTTAAATAATTAGAGATATATACAATTAACCCAATACGTCATCTGCAAGCTTATGCTGAAATATAAACATAGAGAAGGTTAATTTGTATGTACTTTACTGCTTTACGCCAGCAGATAGTACTCCTATTTGATATTTTTTCTCTCTAGCTCTAGATTCTTGCATTGTGCTATTATATGCTGGATAATTTCTGGTCATAAGATGATGAGCATATAAGATAGGAAGCCCTATCTTATATCCTGTGAAACCGATGTGGGATCGTATCAATCCATCCCTCTTTTAAACCGGACGTCCAGGGATGGCACACGCCGAGTGGCAAACCCAAAGCGATGGGCCCACCATCCCCTTTGCTGCCCTTTTCCTCCGAGCCAACATTTTTCGGGGGCACCCCTTTGGTCACACCTACGGGTAGCCCCTTCTGTAGGACAACCGGATCCACGTTCTCCGCACCAAATTGATAATCATATAAGATAGGAAGCCTTATAACTTAACCCAAAACCATGGTCAAAGGTAAAGGGTTGACTCCCCTCTTATATGCTATTCCACACTTTCGTGTGAAACTGATGTGGGATCGTATCATAAAAACAGTATTACTCATTACTTTCCTGCATCTGCATTTACATCTACATCTACATCATCTGTACTCATGCTTTTGCTAGTCTTGTTTGATTTAATCCACAGCCTATAGTTTTTTTAGCTTCTAGTATCTGTATATATATTTATAATTTTTTTTTATCATAATCAGTAGGTGGAACTAGCTTTATAAGTTATAAATTTTATCCTTTCCATTTTGCAGATTCGGAAAATTCTTCAGCCTGTGAAGCTGATGGTACCAATATCTCAGTTACTGCAGGAGTGAGTATATGCCCATTTTGTAGTTCTTCTCTATACTATCTCTCTTAATATATATATGTATATACTATCTCTCTTTATATATATATGTATATATATTATTTTTTTATTTTTAATTAAGTTTCTCTGTGGCTTTGATTCAGCACTATTTGGATTTTGATCCACTGTATGTGATTCTAAGTAGTATGCGATTCTATGTGTATCTTACCTTCTTCGTTAACTTTCAGAAAGCTACAAATGATCAAGAAGATCTCAGGGAAAAGGACTTGCGCGATCAAAATGATGGAGGTCAGAATTGTTAGAAGTGCAAGATGAATTTTCTGTAAATGCACTTTGAATTCTGATGTTAGAATATATTCTTAAATGTATGCAGATATCTTGGATGGGAATGCTGATCAATATCCAATGTCATCCATTGAACCTAATTGTCCTCAAGAGGGTAAGCAGTGATAACTAATGAAGAGTGCGAGCTATTAAATGTGCAGCGTAATCTCACCAACAAGCTGTAACATTTTAGGGGAGAGTGCTCCACCAGATAGGCAAGTCTCCCCTGACAAGCTATACCGTGCAGCTATATTGAGGAGCCGGTTTGCTGATATTATAATTAAAGCTCAAGAGAATACAACCGAGAAAGTATGCACCTTTGACATGGCTAGTCAAATTCTATCTTTCTTGATTGTTATTTATCCTTGCAATGCGTGCTCCAATATTAATCAATTTCCATTAATGCATGGAATTTAGGATAATTTTAGGATAATTCATTATTAATTATATATCTAAATAATAGTTATCTGAATTCATGTTCTTGGGTTTACACGTCGTCACATACTCATGTTTGTTATAAACTTGAAACTTTCGTCTGTGTTAGAAATGAAAATAATATTTGAAGAACTATTGTGTTATTGTATATTGTACCTTTGGCTTGTTGATGTGGATCTTAGGAAATCTTGAAATGAAAAATCTTTGATTTGTGTGTTTGTCATTAGGAAAACACGACTTAAATCTTTAGTTGAAAATCAATACTGATTAGTTCTGTTTCAGTTTGCATTTTGTCATTAGGAAAACACAATTTGAAATTCATATCCCGGAATCATTCGTGATGTCTGAAAATGCAGGGAACAGATTCCGAAAGACTGAAGCTGGAGAAGGAGGAGCTTGAAAGACGAAGAAGAGAAGGTTTTAGTTGAATGAAATTGTTCCAAATTATTATACTGTCAAGATGTTTCTTAGATTTGTCTAAAAAGTCTCCCATGGTTGTGGTATGGACTCATATTTTGATCAGAGAAAGCAAGACTCCAAGCTGAGGCCAAAGCTGCCGAAGAGGCTAGAAGAAAGGCTGAAGCAGAAGCTGCAGCAGAAGCCAGAAGGCAAAGAGAACTTGAGAGAGAAGCTGCACGTCAAGCTCTGCAGCAGGTCTCCCCTTGTAATGGCTAAGAATATACTGACATTAGTCGCCCTATTGCCCACTTCAATATAATTTAGCTTTGCTTTCCTGACAGATGGAGAAGACGGTCGATATTAATGAAAATAGCCAGTTCATGGAAGACCTTGAGATGTTTAGAGCTGGTCCAGATGAGCATTTACAGAGCTTTATTGACGAAGCAAGCCCAGAAAATTCTCAAAATGGTCTTGGTAGTTTCAAATTCCCAGCAAATAGTAATCCACTAGAGAAACTTGGGCTGTACATGAAGAATGATGAGGAGGAGGAAGATGAAGCTCAACCTCAAAGCATCGAGCACGAACCATATGATACAGAGGAAGGAGAGATTGATTGATGGACTATTTACAAGTAATATGGAATTTATCCCGATATGTTGATGCGAGGACTTTAAAGGTACGAAACTTCATTGTTTAATGAAAACATTTATGGTCTCTGATGAAAAGAACCGGAATGTGGATTGGGTTGCATGGGTACAAGATTTGATATCCACATTTTTTCTATGTTTCTGATGTCGAATGCAAGGCATTGTCTTTTGTCTTTTTTTTTTTTTTTTTTTTCACTTTCTTCTAAAATGGTGGGTGGATGTTTTTGCCGGACCCATAGAGTTTTAGGGGCTAGTTTAGTGGCATGTCACGCATCCGATTTGAGCAAGAATGTATGTAAATACCATTTTCCAGTTTCTTTTTTTCTTGGCCTTATTATCTTTTCTATTGCTGTGTACTATTAAAAAGTAAGTATGGGCAAGGCAAGCATATAAACTTTTGAGTTGTACTAATACACAGTGCAAAAAGAAAATATAGGAAATTATTAATCCCAAAATGATTGGCCCAAGAATAAGGCATACATTTCCTTAGGGTTTCAAAGAAATTAATCTAACAAGATCTTATTCTTGCAATCTTCTTTACTAAGTTCAAATGCACAAAACTACTTCTCATTCTTCACACATTAGAATAAGTATCACAAGTAATGGGGCATGAGTATATTTTGCCACGTAGCTGTGAATTGAATTCGCATTTTTTGATGCGTGAGATGCTGCTAGCTCGCACAATAACGGTGGCTGGGACAAGCATAATATATTGAATTTATTTTTCATGGGGTCGGGGTGTAGTATATTTTGCGTATCTACTTCTGATCTAATGTCGTCGAATAAAATTAATTTGATGTGATACAATTTTATGGCATTTGTTGATACAATTTTGTGGCATTAATAATCGTTTTCTAATATGTATTGAAACTTTGGAATATCTCAAGACCCTTCATAATTGCTAATATACTTTCATTTCATTGAAAAAAGATCCTAATAATGAGACATGATAGTGAAATTTGGGAATGAATTAAAGTTAATGTATTGACACCATCATTTTTTTATTTTAAAACATCTGAAATTCATAAATACTTCATACATTTATAGCTAGCTAGTGAAACATTATAAATATCGACACTTTCACATTAGATTCTCTTTTTACATTTTAATTTATGCTTTTATCGTTAATTTCCAGTCAAATTTAGGAAATTTCCACCATTTTATCTTTTTTGGCTATATCCTATGTTCCGTTAATAAACACTAGTACCACTTTAATACAAAAGACATCCAATTTAAATTTATCCTAAGTTTGTTGAATTTCAAGGCAAGCAAAGTATTTTATCAAGACATCCAATTTAAATTTATTTAAGTTGTTACGAAGCCACTTGGCACTTGCTAATATGGGATGATATTTTTCTCCTAACCTTTTAAGTAAGTGTAAGCCTAAAGCGAAGCACATAAGAGTAATCAATGGAAAGCATATCATGAATCATCAACTAGGGTTAAGGTTACTAATTCAGGATTATAAAATTCAAAGAAATCTAATTATAGGTATAAGACAGCCAATAAAATAATTCAAAGTTGGTAGTTCTAAATCTCCCTAAAAAGCAGCAATTATTGTGGCTGTTTTTAAGGACTTTGGAAATTTCGACTCATTGGAACAGCTAACCTAAAATAGTCCAAGCTTTCAACTGCCAAGATGGACACGTGGCACGAACCCAGATGCCGTTTTCTATCTTTAGCTAAACACTCATTATTACAAGCATTGAGACAAAAAAGAAGATTATTTTATTGGCTCTCTTTTAATATTAAATCCATGCCGATATTAAAGAATGTGATTATTCAGTGATGTGTTCGAATTCAACTGGATCTTTTTATAATGAGTTAGATTTTGCTTATCTATATTTAGAAAGCAAAAGTCACACTAATCAAGATAGAATCGTATTTATCAATATTTTTAATGTTGCTTATTACTATGTGGAGCACTATTCTATTATAGGAGTTTTAAGGGCATAATCTGTGTCTGCCACAGAGATAAGCGTAATCAATAGTTGATTATAATAATTGAGTTTGATTAATTCAAGTAATACAAACGAAACGACAAGGGTCAGAAAACCTAAACTAAATCCACGTAGAAGAAACTATAAAGATATTTTCTCTACATACCAATCAATAAAACAATTTATTTAAAATCCAAGTGATAGGTAAATTCATAGAGAACGTGACCCAAAAAAAAGAAATAGTAATATATATTGTGAATGGTGACAATATGGTGCTAATTAGCCATGTATATATTTCGTGGAAAATAAGTCGGTTGTTTTATTTTAAGGAGTTTGTATATAAAATCTACACATATGGAGTGTTTGTTTCTTAATACAGATTATATACTAGCTAGTACATACCTAAATCTAGGAATAAATGGTTGATTTTTGTAAAAAAAAAAGTAGAGCCTCAAATACCAAAAACAATTATGTTTACGCCCCTGGTTTCAATTGATGGTATCTAGATTCGATGTATTAGTATTAGTAGGTATAATGGCGACAGATGATATCTATATTATAGCGACTTAATCTATTGTTTAATAAGTTTAATAATCTACAATTAGTAGATGACCCAAGTCTCGTGATCTCATATTGAGAAGGACATGTGGACGATGGATATTAGATGACGAATGACTTCAACTTAATTTTTGTAAAATTTTATCAGATATTTTTGCTACTTAATTAATTTAAGTTTGCTTTAAAGCGGCCCATACCAATCAACTTGAAATCTTCTACATAAAGCTGATGAAGTCAATCTAGTTTCTCTACTAAATTTGGTATATATATTATATTTAATGTTTTAGTGAAAATATCAATCAATGCTCCCTAACAATTTAACACATTTGTTTATGTTGACGATTATGACGTAGTGTATGAACATGAGATGACACCCCAAGGGAGATAATGTATTTTATCCCGAATCTAAACTCAATTACTTAAGTTTTACGTAGACCCAAAACTTGAATTCTGAATTTATTAGTTGTTATCCTTTTTCTTTTTTTCTTTTTTCTAACAATTAATTGATAATTTATAGGCAAATTTAGGAAGCAAATCAAATAAAAAACACAATAAAAGTAAAAGAAATAGAATCAGTTTTGATTATGTTTAGGGAAGATCAAACATTTTTACTTTTAAATTTGAAATTTAGAAGTACCATAACCCTTCCTTAATCACCGTTAAGGTACCATGGGGTAACTATGTAAAATACAAAAAGAAATGTACTAGTATTAATTAATTCCCGATTTTAAGAACGTGAGCTCATCTACATTGTTATCTCTCTTACTTTATTTTCTCACCATTTTAACTATTTAATATTATTTTCCTTTTCATTATTCTTTCTTTTATTTTATTTTCTCTCCACTTTAATTGATTATTATCATTATCCCAAAACACGTGCTGAAAACAACACAATCACATGAGTTGGGACGGAAGTATTATAATAAAATGTGAGTAATATTAGTTGGTAGAATATGAGATCACTACCTAAAGTAGTAAAAATGAAGTGAAACTATTAATAAGAAACATACCAAAATGGAAACTTGAACACATAATGGAGAATAGAGGAAATATTTTCTTTTATTGTTTTGATTTGTGGTCATATAATACATAAAAAGGTTCTAACCATCTCGATGAGCAACGGTCAAAAGCACACCAAACTCCAAATTCAAATAGTAGAATCGAAGCAACTTATAAGCCAAATCAGACAAAAAAAAAACAAAAACCAAACTACACAACAAACACTACAAGGCTAACAGAGCAGGACCTCCAACGGCACACGACCTCCAAGAATGATGTGGTAGCAAGAAATAGAGACAAAGGACCAACTAAAAAACTCATCAATGGTCTTCGACTCTAGGCTTTGTTTTGCAATTCCATCTCAACCCTAGTCTAAATTTTTGCTCATTTGTCTTGGTAAATAAGGAAATTTTGAGAACCAGCCTTAATCCACGACCCCAGTCTCCATAGAATTAGCTCATTCTTTACATTCAATCTAGGTTCCATCATTTTGAAAATGACTTTATTTCCGAGGCACTTGATACACCATCAGATCACTTAGAAGAGAAAACTCGGTATATTCTTGTCAAACTATTGAGAAAGTGTGCCCATCCACAATAATCAACAAGTGAACAAATCCCTGGTCTTGCAGTAGGTGAGATTCCAACTGCATGGTAGAGAACTGGAAAACTTGCATACAAACATGCTATGATGGACCGTCTCTGGCTTCGATCCTTGCATAAGGCACACATATTATCTTCCAAACACGGGAGCCCAAATTTGTAGAGTTGCTCCTTAGTATTTAACCTGCCCTACAAGATAAACAAAAGAAGGAGTTGTGCACGTGGTAGGGCTACTTTTTGTCTACGCCATCTTCCCGTGGATGAAGTGGTTGCTATCATCATTCAATCTACAATCTACGAGTCACCTGCAAATAAAAAAATTTGTTATATAAGATGAATTGTCAATTTAATTATCTATAAAAAGTTTTATATTTTGTATTTTAAAATGAAATTGATTAGTATTTTAAATATACTCCCTTTGTGTACCGATAAATTTTTCATTTTGTCTTTTTCGTTTGTCCACCAATAAATTATATATTTTTTAATTATTTTTTTGGTAATAGATACCATGTTCCACTAACTTAATCTAACTTATATTTTATTTTATTATAAAACTAATAATATAAAAATAGGATTCAGGACCTTTAATCAACTTTCTACTATATTTCTTTTAATATGCTGAATCAAAATTCTCCTTTGAATTAGAGGATGGAGGGAATAGTAGTACTACTATAACGAAATTCACAACTACTGTATTATTGCATTTCACCTAATCATGTCTCGCGAGAAAAATTCTCACATTGGAGTATCTACAAATCATATCTCATGAGAAAATGAAACTAAAGTGGATCGAACATATTGGGACTTGGGTCACTTCAGAAGTTGAATGACACATGTTTGATCAACGTCGTTTCCTTCTTGTATCTTCCTCTCTCTCGCTCTTTTTTTATTCTCTTTTTTAAATGTGAAAAAGAGAGACATGTACGCAACGTTGTTGGCCTATTACATTTTGAACACCAGCAAATACATCAATAGATGAGCCGCAGCGATGATCGTCAATTTTAATAGGACTACTAATTTTGTAAGTTAGACTATACCAATTTAATACTTAGCCATTTTAAATTTATTTTTATTTAAATTGAATAAATACAAATAATGTGGTAGAAGCATTTGATTACAAGAAGACGACATTTGACATCAAATCCACTAGAAAAATGACATTTAATGGGATAAGTTTCAAAAGAAAAAGAAATAAAATTGTGCGTGTCAAAGGAGGTAGGGTACATGGAACACAATCCTACTTACACATTGGTTTACATTAGGAGCATAACAAAGAATTTAGAAATTGACTGACAAATTATATTTTGTATAAAAAAACGAGTAGCCGTTTTTTGGTTAGCATTATGATTTATGACTTTATGAGTATGAACGCCCAAAAGTTTTATGGGTTGCTTACAAAAACGAAATTAAATGATCTAATCAATCATGACTTTAAATATTTTTATAATTCTATTCTAAATTTAAAAAAAATTCAATTTATTTTCAATTTTTTCGTAATTGTATCAATTCTATCTCAATATTTTTAGCATTGAAATTTTACACCAACGATTGAGTTGTGACATTATATGCGAGATGATAACTAAATAATTTGCACGATAGAATTGATATACATACATAGGATAAAATTGATACAACTACTGGTACAAATTATGGTAGAATTGATAAATTTTAAAGATTGTGATAGAAATTGCTAAAGTCGAGATAGATTCCGTCATTAATTTGTTATCAAATCATAGACTAAAAGTATATATCTTTTGGTCTTGCTTCGTGTAAATGCAGATTTAGCTAGCAATAGGAATCCACTTGGAGAAATTTTTATATGTCTACATTGTCCAATCTTCTTGTGCTAATATGAAACCTAGCTTACAATAGTCATATCGAAATTTATGAAGTGGAAAAAGGGTAAAAATTCTTATTCGTGATTTAAAATGATTTGGTGTCATTTTCCAAAGTCCCACACCATGGGTTTCCTTATTCCAATTATGTGGGTTTCTAAGCATCTCTAACTCGATTGGAACAACATTGCACTCCTTTAGTGGCCTAGAATATTTTTTAGAAATTTTTGCTAAAAGCGTCTATCACTTGATACAAACCAATAACCTTTTCCCATGTGAAATATTGGAAAACGTCCGTTCTAGGCCATGATGCACCACAATGCATATGCCAAAGTTTGTACACATATTTACTAAGAAAATAAATTAACAATTCATGGTTCGATTTTTTGCACCAGAATATAAAAGTTGTATGGCCTTAATGATAGAAATTCATAGGTTTTATCTGAAAAACAATTCATGATAGAAGTGACCCTTTAGGCCTAGGAGTTAGGACCAGTGCCAACGAGCCAAAGGGCAGGCACAAAGGTGTGGGCTTATCACTTATGCGGCCACTTATGCATATAGTTAATTAATACTAGTACTCCACATCTAACTTTAATTGCAGCAACTTATATACAAGCATATAACTAATGTTCATAAATCAACATTGGATTCTTTATAAGTAACTGAAAAACAAAGGATCGGGTCATGATGTGCATTCTAGCTAGATTAGAGTGGGTGGGGGAATAAGGGTGGCAAAATGGATATCAAGTACTATCAGATAAGTTGATTTAGTATACCTGATTTATTATTTAGAGTGTTTTTATTTAGATTTAAGATTGTTGGGTTTGGGTAATTTAAATTTTTTGTATGTCTAGAGCTTATTCTTTTACTAAATTCTTATTTAATTTTTAAATTTTATTTTAAACTAAATAGTAGACCCACACCCCCATATTATATGCTTTTAATGTTATACCTAATTTTATTTCAGAATTAGCATGGTCTTTGCGCAAGAATGACACACAAAAATTGAGAAATAGTACAAATTTTTTGTGAGTGAGTTGGCCGAGCGGTAAAGAAGTTAATGTCTGAGGCCAAATGTTTCAAATTTGAGTCCTCCGTGGCACGCACAAAATTCATTTACCCAATTAAAAGGAAAATTATCCTTTTTTTCCCATTTCACTTTATTATCACTCTAAAATAGTACCCCCTCCGTCCCATAAAAGATGTCACACTTTCATTTTTAATTTGTCCCACAAAAGATGTCATATTTTCTTTTTTGGAAAAAGTTCACTTTCACAGGAATATAAAAAATTATGTTTTCGCTTTCCATTTAACACACAAAACAAAACCTCCTAAAGTCCCATGCCGTCCCACAAGTGTTACATCTTTTGTGGGACGGAAGGAGTATAACCTTTCGCGTGAAAATTTTATACTTTGACATCTCACAAAAAAAAAAAAAATTAACAGTGGAAGTTTACACCTTATGACATTATCATTTTCCATCCCGGTCTGGTTAATTATTATGCTCTAACTGTAGTTCTTGGATTATCAAAATATTTTAAGAGAAATAAATCATTAATGTCCTAACCCCACAAGTCCAACTATTTGTATTGATATTATATTGGCTCATTTTGGGTACCTATTAGTTGGATTCGAATACTTGCATTTGGAGACGAACTAATAAGAAGCTATTGTGTGCTTAAGCTCTTTTAATTATTATTTTTTGAAACTTTTTTCTATTTTAAAATTTACACAAATTCTTAGAAAATTATTGTTAGCTATTGAAGTCTAGAAAATTTTGAAAAATAGTTGAGTCCCCAGTATAATTTACTAGTAATCCTTAAAAAAATTGGATTTAGTATCGAAGGTGTGGGTGCTATTTACGGGTTGGATACCCGATTCACGACCTCCATGGGAATATGATAGTCTTGCATATGTCTATTGTACCGGAAATTGTGTAACATCAAATTATCAATCATAAAAAATAGAAAAATTGAAGTATATGTATACACCAAAAAATGGCCAATATTTATCAAATCAAGAAGTACATATGAAAAAAGGAAAAATTGAGTGAATTGAGGCAACCAATTAGCATTTGTGGTAGTATGTGATTGGAGTTACAAAATTTGGGTCACCTCCTCCACAGATGTGTCAAAGCTAAAAGACCACGTCCGCCGAATAGCGCCGTTAGCCTCCACGTGCCCCTTTCTGGAAGTTCCATCAGCGTGGAACCCTAGGTGCCCTCTTTTGGCGCCCCCTAATTGCCACAACCCCGCTTCCCATTGGCTGCCTCTCCGGGCCCCACACCCCTCTCCTCCTATTGGCTACTCTCGCCTACTCTCACGTGGGTCCTTGGCGCCACGTATCCCCCTCCCTCGCAACGTACCACTCCCCCTATAAATCCCTCTCCCCGTCCAGCCACCTTTCTTCGTAACTAAAACCGTTCTCTTCACTTTTTTCACAAACAAAAATACAAAATCAATATATTTTTATAAAAAGAAAAAAAATATGGATCAAACGGGAGGGTGCTGTATAGCGCGGTACGCCGGGGGTGCGTACGATATCAATAAGGTGGATAGGATAATGCGGAGGTTTCGTCCGATCGCTCCGAAACCGGCTTCCACCAACGGATCTGTTTCCGGCTCTGCCTCGCCGGAGAGCAGCGGAGCGGCTTCTGTGAAGACCGGCCGCCGGAAGAGGAGGAATCCGGCTGTGAGCTGTGGTCGGAAGAAGAGGAGGTGTTCGCCGGAGAAGAAGGAGATCAAGACGCTGCCGCTGCTGCCGGAGGCGCCGGTGGTATCGAAGCCGAGGTATCCGCAGTGGCTGAGCTTCGAGAACGGGGGGCGGGAGGTGGAGCGGAGGGTGGTGGCAGCGTCGTGGGTGAAGGTCGAATGCGTGACGGACACGTGGATGGCGGATTTGTATCCGTACGGGGACGGGGAGAGGGTGAGGCGGCTGGAGGCTGACGCGTGTCCGGGTTTCGTGACGGACGGGCTGAGGCGGGTGAGGTGGACGAACCCGGCCTACAGGCGGATGGCGGCGGGGGAGGCGGAGGGGGAGGTGGCGGCGTGGGTGGTGGTGGAGGAGGGGGTGGTGCTGCCGGCGCGGTGCGCGGGGTTCACGTGCAAGGTGAGGGTGGTCACGTGCGGGAACGAGAAGGCGTCCAAAACGGTGCCGTGCGACGTGTGGAGAATGGAGTGTGGAGGGTTTGCATGGAGGCTCGATACCGCGGCGGCGCTCTCGCTATGGATCGGTAATTAGCTTCATTAACCCGGATTAGCATCTTCTTAATCTCTAAGAGTTCTCTTCTTTCTTGTAAATTGTAAATACTTCTTTTCTTTTTTGTTTCACTAGTTTTCAACCCTTTCTTTGTCTTCTCAATTACTACTCCATATCACATGAAATCGTGGTTTTTTATTATCGCCTAATGTTTAACTACCAGAGTAGTGATTTGTCTTTGATTATTTGTATTCAACACAAGATCAGCTTTATTATCGTCTAAGATTCTGGTTAAAAAGTTCTATAATGAGAATACACATCAAGTTTTCGTACTAGAACAACTAGCTAGAGCCAAAATTCCAAGGTTCATGTTTATTACATATATATACGAATTGATTGTATATGTAATATGACTACTGTCCGCTTAATTATATGCTTCTGTATTTGTGTTTGTGTTTATTTTTGTCTGTGTAACCGAGTATTGGGAAGATATTTATAGCATGTCTGTCGGTGGACGTTTAAAAATGAGTATAAATGAAAATATAGTACTATATGGATGTATTTTGTGTTAATAGTGTATCTTTCTATATATTAATTGTGTCTCTGTCATCTCTTTGTTTCATACTCTGTTCGTTCCTTAGCAGTAAAAATATTTCTTTTGGATACATAATTTAAGAGTAAAAATATTTCTTTTGGATACATAATTTAAGAAATATTGTGCTAGGTGGATTTGGTAAATGAAAAGAATAATTTAAGAAATATTGTGCTAGGTGGATTTGGTAAATGAAAAGAAAGGTAGAGATATGAAGAGAGAAGAAATGTATTGACATTTATTTAAAAAGGAAAGACTCCATTTCTACGGAATGTGCTAAACGTCAAAATGACTCTACTAATATGGAATGGAGGAAGTAATAATTAAATCATTTTTTAATTTTATAAATATCTCATTATTTGAGTCATTTTCATATACTCCATATAGTACTCATCTCATTTTAAAAAATAGTGACTTTCCTTTTTGTATCCATACAGATAGTTCACTCTATTTATTTAGTAGTAACTTTTTTTAATTTTAACTAGACGAGTTTTATTTTCTATTAATAATAATTTTAACTAATTCTTTTTTATCTTACTTTATCAATTATGTATTATATTTCATTTCTCCCATATTAGTCTCATATTCCTATTTGGGCCTACATAGTACGGTGTAGTCATCTTTTTGCAGAATCAAACATATTTAATCTTTTTTTATTTTATTCTTCATTTTTTTGCAAAATCAAACATATTTAATCTTTTTTTATTTTATTCTTTCATTTATTTATTTCTCTCACTATTTACTTACTTTACTATTATTCCACTTAACTCATTAAATATTTATTCGTTCATTTTTATAGCCAAAAGAAATACTCCTACTTCAATCCTAAGACAGAAAGAGTAATACTACTAATATTTAATACACATTTAATACACAGCATACTTGCTTTTATACTTTAGTTTGTAGTATTATTTTATTTTTTTTCTCTTGATTTATAATTTCTTCGTTTATTATAATAAATATCCTTTATTAATCTCTGCTGAATTTTTTTTGCAATTATAATGGAATAGAAGGAATAATATTTAACAAAGATAGTGAAAATCTAGAGATAATATTTATTTAATGGGAGAATAGAAGGTACATGTATCAGGGACAGGTGGCTTATCTTTGATAACATACATGGTTCCTTTTTCTTTTGATTGTCTCACACCCCACACTCCCTAATTTTCTATATCTTTTATTTAATTTATTTTGTTTCTTTTTGGAAGTCTCCTATCATGTGAGAAAGAAAAAACTTTGAAGTAGGATCCTGTTGTTTATGTGATGCTTCAGTATCCAATTGGTTGCTTCCACAAACATTTTTTTATCACCAACGTTAGGGTATTTACACCTTTCGGTTTCTGAATATATCTGCGAATTTTTTTGGTTCACCTACATGATTTTCTCTTTATTCATTTTAATTGGTGTACAATTAATATTAAATAGGGTGCATTTTGTAACGGTATTGTTTAGCACCAAATAAATAAATTGGCAAAAGGAGTAAACTTTGGATTAAATTTCTCCGAAAAAATTCAGAGAAATTAATAGCTGGGGTATTTTGGATTACTTTGCTCAGTTTGAATTTTAATACTGGGCTTATCTTATCAACTAAATTGAATAAGTTATTTAAAGGAAGTTGGAGTTATATTGAATTGAATGCAGCAAAAGGGTGATTACCACAGTAATGTTAGACGCACTAAATATTGATGGTGAAATACTGTTGTTTCTTTGAATTCATCATCGCAATGTAAAGATGAACTGTTTATTACTACATGTGTTTCATTTGAAAAAGGACTACTTCTTAATTGAGGTTCACTTTCTCTAAGAAAAGGAAATCTATGAACGAGTTGATTTATAGCTTTGTCGTGATAACACGACACCACTACAGTCTGTCTGTATGTGATGATTTTATCTCAAACAATATAGCTTGTTAATTTGATGATAAATCAGTAGTAATTATATACTACTCCTTCATATAGCAAATCTTGTGCAAACTCCTCAACCTAACATAAGGATTTAAACTAAGGGGAATTTGAATTAGTGCATGGACTACGTCACCAAAAAAATCAGGTAGTACTTACTGGTATAAGTAATTCTGTCAAGCCTAGAGATATAACTGTAGTAAAGTGTAATAAAAATGTAATCAGTATTACACAGTATCCAATTTGTTGGGAGGCAATTTGAGCACGCAATCTGCATTATAGCAAAATGCCTTCTCAGCTGACCCATTTTGTCTCTAGTTTAGGACACCACATGTGAAGAAAGTAAAAGCTGCATTAGTTACATACATGATACAACTGTTGGAAGGACTAATATCTAGGAGAAATATCATTATCCTTATCCATGCTTTCTTGTGCTTCCACAGCTGTCTATTTACATCGATCGCCTTGAGTTTCACAACGAATTTCCTCTAGGACCCAGAAACACTTGATGGAAAAAAATCAAGTACAACCAGAAGAATATTATGTGGTGCGTGCAAATTTCGACACGTTTATGCAGAAAGGAACACCTGACCCTATCGTTTCAAGAATGTATCAGGGAATGGTTGGAAGGAACTATAAGGAGCTTAACAACCAATATAACTATATAAGTCCCTCCAACTGCAAAGGAGTTGATAAAAGAGCGGAAACAAATGGTTGAACAGACTAATTTCTTTCAATCAACCTGGTTTAGTTCAGTTCGTATTTCTTCAACAGCGTGTCTTAGTTCTTTCCTCATTGCTGCATATAATCCACCATTTACAACTTCGTCAGATGGATGGTCAGCCTTTGCACAGAAGAATGAATGCACAGATAAGGAATTTCTACAGACTACTTTCTCAGTAATACATAAGATATTACACAAGAGCTGAGATTATAGAGAGGCAAAGAGAGTGAAAGAACAAAAAGCAAAAGGGAAGTGTAAATTAACCTTCTTCTGAGCATGAACTGCTCGGATTATCTTCTCAGATCCATTTCTCCCAAAACTAGTATCCTTTGATTCATCATCAGTTAAGGCAGAAGATTGGCTCTGAGAAGTCCATATGTACAAGTCATCACAGAGTATTGTTATCAAAACCAAATACCTTTTCATATTACGTATATAGAAAAAAAATTGAAAATTTCGAGAATATAGCCTAATTAATAAACACACTCACAAGGAGGCTTAATGTTCACCACAAATATGTATTCTGGTGAACATTAAGCTTTGAAATTTTTTTCTATGCTTGTAAATAGAAGAGCCAACTACACACCAAAAGATACACAACTTCTGGCACCAGAAAATCCAACATCACAACGATCTAGAAGCATGTTGTGATTTAGCTGTTTCCCTTAATACAGCGCCCACTATAGCAGCTTGCTCGAGACATTCAGCCTTATGAAGCGCATCCAAAAGAACCACACAGGTTTTGGTGTGTATTTTACAACCCTTTAACCTTGTTTCCTCAAATAGTTGATATGCCTCTGTTGCCTTATTCGCTAAGCTCAAGCCTTCTATCACTGCATTATAGCAGGCCGAATCAGGTATACCTCCGTTTTCTTTGAATCTTTCATACAGTTTAACGGCCTCCAATATATTCCCAGCCTTGGAAAGCCCAGATATCATGGTGACATAGGTGATTGCATTAGGTTTCAACCCTTGTTTCTGCATCTCTTGCCAAAACACAAAGGCTTTATTGAACTTCCGAACCTTACACAGACCATTTATAAGAATGCTGTATGTTACAATGTTAGGTATGCATTTCAAGTCTTTAATAGAATTCCAGCAGACAAGGGCTTCATCAATCTCTTCTGCCTTAACAAGTGCATCAAGCAAGCAATTCCATGTTTGAATGTTAGGCGTCAAATTATTCTGCATCATTTCCTCTATGATGAGATATGCTTCATCTATTCTGCCCACCTTTCCAAACCCATCTACAAGACTACTATACACAACTACATTCAGTTCTACTCCAATTGATTTTGCTTCTTCAAAAAGCATATAAGATTCATCAAGCCGGTCAATCTTAGCAAGCCCATCAATAACAGAACCATATGTCACTACAGTCGGTTGATGACCTTTGGCCTTCATTTCCTCCAATAACTGGTAAGCTTTATTAACTTTACCTGATTTACAAAATCCATCAATAACAGTGTTATAAGCAAGGGTGTCAAGAGCACAACCCTGTTCCTTCATTGCATAGAAGATCTCGTAAGTCTCACGTGCAAAACCAGCCTTTATGAGACCATTTATTAGAATCGAGTAGCTTCGTGCATCAGGGGTAAACTGCACTTTGATATCCTCAAACAAGGCTCTGCCCTTTTCTGTTTCACCAGCTTTGAAAACACTATCCATGTAAGTGTTAAGGAGTGTGAGGTCTGGTGAGGTGCCTTTTCGGACCATTTCCTTGTAAATCTTATGACCATCCTCCTTTCTGCCAGACTTGAAAAAGTTCTTGATTAGGGATGTATATATAATCGCATCTGGCACCTCGTTAGAATCCAACATCTCTTCATATAACTTATATGCATCATCTACTCTGCCATGCCTGCCCAAGCCATCTATCAGGGAACAAAATGTATATTTGTTTGGGCTACAAACTTTACGATCCATGCTGTGAAAGACAGAACAAGCCTCATCCAGTTTATTAGCCTTGCACAATCTGTCTATCATTATGTTGACGGTCATTATATCAGGAGCCATGCCAGATGCCTTCATGTCATGTTGTATTGCTAAAGCTGCATCGAGTTTTCCTGCCCGACAAAGCATGTCAACAAGAATATTATATGTAGAGAGGTTGGGCATGGCATCTGTTCTCATATCACTATAAACTTTTAAGGCCTCGTCTACTTTTCCTCTCCTACCAAGGCATGTAAGAAGACTATTGTATGCAATCACACTTGGAATAGACCCCTTCATTCTTTGCCTCTCAAGCAACTTATACACTTCATCAAACTTTCCAGCAGACCCATAGCCCATGATCATGGTGTTATAAGCATATGCACATGGAACAGACCTATTCAGCTCCATCTGCTCGAACAGCTCAACAGCTTCATTCATCCTATTAGCTTTACAAAGAACTCCTATCATGCTGGTAAATGACACATCATCAGGAATGAGACCATGGGATTTTATCTCATGAAAGAATTTCCAAGCCATATCAACTTTACCAGCCTTACCAAAGCAGTCGATACACACATTATAGAGAACAATGTCGGCTTGAAATGAGTTGCTCTTCATCTCATCTAACAAGGAGAGAGCAGCATCAACCTGGCCATCCCGGGCGAATACACGAATTAAAGTCGTAAACAGATGCACACTTACTTCATAGCCTAACTCTTGCATCTGATGAAATAGGGAACGCATGAGATTAGGGTGCTCAGGCTTACGCACCACAGCCAGTGCCCCTATAAGAGTGGTGTAAGCTGAAAATGCTGGGCGGAATTTGAAGTTTCTCATTGTTTGCATAAGATCATATGCCTCCCTCAACCTTTGCAACTTCACACAACTAGAAACTAACTCCATGCTAGTCTCGAAAGAAAGTCCAAATCCAGCAAGACTCATTTCCTCCAAAACATGCCCAATCCTATCAAATTTCCTACACCTTGCCATCAATATCAGAAGCGAATGGTATGTTTCTGGCAGATTCACTTGGTTTGTCGCCTTCTCCACCCATCTAAAGTAGTGAATTGCTAGATTGATATCCTTCAGCCTCCTCAACACTCCAATAACCAGGTCTGGCTCAGGTTTATCATCACACAAAGAGAGAGCTTTCTCCAATGAAGGTCCCCACGGACCACTTTCCAATATATGACACACATTCTCAATCCCTTTCCTAAGAAGTTCATGTTTCCTCATATGAGCATCTCCTCCATTACTATGAGGAGTTCTCCACTTCCCCTCATTGCTGGCTCCTTCATTAACATCCACACCACTAGTCCCATCATTCAAAGATGATAGCCTTTTAAAAGTGTTATACAAGTATAACGGTTTCTGCTCAAGCCGCAGTTTCAGCACTGCAGCAACAGAAGGGAGCAGAAGCATTAATGAACATAAACATGAAAACAACAAATATGCTACTACTGAATTAGCAGGAAAGGGAAAATTCCTGTAACAAAGTAAACTTCAGAACCACCTCACAAACATTCAATCCGGAACTAGGGATACTTCAAATGTAAAAATCGCAACGTACCTGGATTAATGAAAATTGCCCTCATTCTCAAATGCTTGGCATCAGCAAATGGAAGAATCCTTCAGAGATGTTTTGAGAAATCAGATATTTCAAATAGGGGGCTGGTCGGCTGGAGCAAGAGTCAGTGAGGGAGCCTGGAGAAGTGAGCGGCGCCGGAGGAGGAAGGGGCGGCGTGAGTTTCAGAGAGAGAGAAAAGAAGTTTTATTAAATGAAAAACCTAGTTAAGAGAGAAAAAAAATATACTTACTAGTTTTAAATTACTTTGTAGTTTTAAAAAAATTTGTGTTTATTTTCTGTATCAATGTCGGATAAAACTGTATATCCGAACTTTAAATTTGTGTAAAAATTTAGGCAAACAATATCAAAAATTGAAAGATTGTTTGTTCTTGTTTGATACAACGTCTCAAAAAATATCAATCCAGAAAATATTTGGGAAAAGATTGTTTCTTAGAAAAAGCTTTTCCTTTTCAAATGTTTGATAAGAGAATATTAGCCTATTAGGCATTCAAATTATACTTGTTCACCCCTTATTAGATATTTGTATTACATTGCCTTGCCACTGGTATTGATTAGCAAAATTGATAATTTATTAATTAAATAATGAAAGTATTTCTAATTTAGATTTTGTGAAAAGGTCTTGTCCTTTGAATGGAGAAGATGAGAGAGTTCTGGTAATATCGAACCATAACATAGTGAAACTTGCAGCTTTCAATTATTTAAACACAGCTTGTTCTCAGTATCAAAACTCTTTATTTCCAATAATAATTCTCGTGGCAAAGTGCTCGAATTATAGTTATTCACAACTTATCAAACAGTCCGCATCCGTTTATGGCATCATTTGTTTCACTATTTCATCGCTTGTTTATTTCCAGCTGCACAAAGTTGTGTCACGGTAATTTGGTTCGTGCCAGATGAAAATGAAAAACAAATCAATGTAAATTGTGTGAAAGAAATACTACAATGGATTAAAATTTCATCATAATTGCATCATATTTCAAAGCCAATTTGACTTCCCAACTGAAGGAGCAAAATTATCAACTTCAAAGTTTATCTTGTCATCTGTAAAAAGCATCACCTCTACATATCATCATATCACAACTATCTGAATTTTGAATGAATCCAACATCACATGGGGAGTTAATGAAACCCCCCAGTACACAGCAATAAACCGCCCAAACCAATTCTGTTCCGTTCTCTATACATTTCAAACAACATTTCCTCTTTATTTTGGAGATTAAGGTACTCATCCATGTCAAATTTGGACACACCATCATTGCCAGCTTTTGTTTGACATACCTTTTCTCTTTTATCTATTGAAGAACTGTGGCAAAGGCCTGGGCTCCAACTACTATGACTGCTCATGGAATAGCTACTTGCATCATGCAATTGGCTCGACTCCTGATTCAACACCGACTTTTCATCAGAATCCACAACAGTAACCAGAAATGTTACCATGGTGAGATACCAAATTAAGGGAAAAGATACTCCAAATCAATCAGAGCTTGGACATGTCCATTATACTTAGTAACAAGATAGACATGTCTTAAATTTTCAGGACAGTGTATCGTAAAATGCAAATATTCAACTGGCAATGCTAGATATCTGAGAACATTATAGTGAAAAATTTAAAATACAGCACGCCTCTAATTGGGTTGGCTTATTGCGCAGAGGTTTATGATCTTATTCAAATTCAAGTTGAAATGTTAGATGAAAATTCTTAGGACACAGGATGCAAAGAATCAGTCAAATCTAATGGAAGTGAGACATAGAAGTTAACCTTTTCGGAGTCCCTATGTAGAGCTTGTGGAGTTGTAGGAGTTTGTAGCTCAGTCTTCCCACATGGCGAGCCATTATGGCTAGTCTCCCACTGCAACCAGGGGAAAATAACACCATCCATTTCAGCAGGGCAAGAAGTAGATCCTGCTGGCGTCCTACAAGTTTCAGCCTCTCCTATCGTAAAGTCTCTTCTTCCCTTCAACAAACCTCTTAAAGTTGAACTTCCATCACTTCTTTCCCCATCAAAGGAAGATAAATCCGTATCTTCGATATTGGAGATAAAGTCCTCGAAGTACCTTTCTGCATCCTCAGTCAGTCTATCTGACATTATACTTCTATCACTGCTTCTCTTTAAAAAATCAGAAAAAAATGCGTCAGCAATATGAGAATATACCGCATTGCATTGCTTTTAGCTCGATGTGAAATTTTTTGCTAAAACTAACTGTTTAGACACGAACAATTATAGTAACCATATTCAACAAACACCTTTCTGGCTTGTGGTGGCTTCTCTGTCACACCTGAAGCTCTTGAATTTGAAAGTTCTTCATAAGTTTCAGAGACCTCTCGATCGCATTGCTCCTCAAGCAACATTTCAGTAAGAAGATTCTTTTTCTGCTTTTCCAACTACAGTATATAAAAGAAGATTCAATATCACAAGACTGACTGAAAATGTCCACAGGTCTCAAACCTGTAGTTGATACTCTATCAAAAAGACATCCTTGACTAATTTACTATACCTCAATACATGTCCTGATGTCCATTGGTCCATTGGAACACTATATGCTCATTTAGTAGAGTCAAATTAGGAAACTGCTCACTATATATACTAGTTAATAGTTGTTTTCTTATGATATATCCCTTTTTAATGATGACCACTTATTTTGCCTATATAATTGGAACAGGAGTAAATAGAAAAGACAATTCCCTGTGTTAAGTGCAGCTGAACTTGCTTTGAAAGGAAGGTTCAACTATTTTACATAATGGGCAGCTGAACTCTCTTTATAAGGGAAGTTAAACTATTTTGCAAATTACTATGCAATTTTTCTTTTGGTTTTGCTGTATAATATTGTAAAGCAATATGGTATTGTTTTATGTTATGTCACTTATCATATCTATGATCCAAATGTCTGTGCTGCAATGAGTCAACGCTGAGACTCTACCATAATAGACTAAAGAGTTATGTGCCATGCTAAAGAGGTGAATGGAGTACATAGACTAAGTTGGTCTTCTGAAACTAGATGTCATATCTCATTAATATACTAAAGAACCAACCAGACTTTTAAGTAATGGTGCCTACATTCAACTTCACTAAAAGAAACAGAATAACAGGAAATTCATGAAATCGTATTGTTTTTCATGCCAACAAGACATGATATTTTTATGAATAACTAATAGGTTACTATCTTAGCTCTTAATCTTTTTCTTATTTAACTGATTAAAACAACTTAAAAATAAGACAAGAAATGAATTTTTTCGTGTTGACACAAACACAATAAGCCTAAAAATAATCTTTATTTTCATGTCAGGTCAACAACCACCAGCTGTGCTTGTTGTCTGTGTTATAACAAGCAAGTCATAATCAACTGCCAATTTGATCTTTTGTTTCTATAAATGCAAAAGTATATTACTAATGCACAAGTCAACGCACTAGACTAAAATTGATGGTAACCAGAGACAGCTTATGCCTTAGCCATAAGTTTGTGAGGAAGCAATAGAAACCAGTTATCTAACAAAAACCAACTAGAGCAGAAGAGAACCTGCTCCAATTTTTTAGCATATTTCTCTCTGATTCTGAAGGAATCATGAGGAGTCTTAGCATTTTCTGATAGCGAGCAGTCATTACTGGCCAAAGCTATCTGATTTTTTCCCATCGCCTGCGCAGAGAACAAATAGTTCAATAGATAAAACAACACTAAGCATTAATACTAGAAATAATAAAGTTTGAGCAAATTAATTTCTTTCAATCAACCTGGTTTAGTTCAGTTCGTATTTCTTCAACAGCGTGTCTTAGTTCCTTCCTCATTGCTGCATATAATCCACCATTTACAACTTCCTCAGATGGATGGTCAGCCTTTGCACAGAAGAGTGAATACACAGATAAGGATTTTCTACAGACTACCTTCTCAGTAATACATAAGATATTACATTACACAAGAGCTTAGATTATAGAGAGGCAAAGAGAGTGAAAGAACAAAAAGCAAAAGGGAAGTGTAAATGAACCTTCTTCTGAGCATGAACTGCTCGGATTATCTTCTCAGATCCATTTCTTCCAAAACGAGTATCCTTAGATTCATCATCAGTTAAGGCAGAAGACTGACTCTGAGAAGTCCATATGTACAAGTCATCACAGAGTATTGTTATATCAAAGCCAAATACTTTTTCATATTACATATAGAAAAAAAGAAATTGAAAATTTCGAGAATATAGCCTAATTAATGAACACACTCACAAGGAGGCTTAATGTTCACCACAAATATGTATTCTGGTGAACATTAAGCTTTGAAATTTGCAAAAAACATGCACACTGCCATTAAAATACTACATGAAGAACAGCATCGAGCATGCTATATTTCTATGGGAAAGATACACAGATCTTACAGAGTAATCATCGTGTATCATGGAGAGGTCTATCTGGCTTCTAGCTCTTCCTGGCAGGCGGTAGCTTGAAGCTGCAGTTTTTGATGCCAGGGGTAAATGCGTATTCCCACTAGTAGGAGCTATAGTAGTAGCACGATTGCTTGTATTCCGAGAACAATCTATGTCACTCTGTAAATCAAATGTATGCAGCAGTTAGCTTTGCCTTTGGAAACAAAAAATCGCACATGCCGCCCCTACTCCATAGAAACTATACAGGCCCATCCATGAATACTAGTACAATTATTTTCTATATTATTAGGTTCATCAATCTTGTACAAGCCCTCACATCCAAACTATCAATCACTTTTTGGCTTGTAAATAAAAGATGAACACATACACAAGCAGAGCAACTGAGAAGTCAACTTGGATGCAAAGTGCTTTAGGCCTGAACCAGCTATGTAGAATTATAAGGAACACATAAACAGTAAGAAATGAACATAGGCACTGATATACATCAGATAGTTCAACATCAGTGTTAATGAACTCATTACAGAGTCATGATCATAAGGTTTGCACTGTTGAGCTGAACATCATTAACTGTTTATCTCATTGAAGGAGTATATAGCACTCAAATACTTATGTAATAACTTTGCTCAGTATGAAAATTCAACAATTTTATGAAACCATGATATAAATGGAAATGCAGGATTCATGTTTCTTTATTGTCAGGTAGCATAAAATCTAGATTTTTTTTGGAATGTATGAATTTCTTCACCCAAAGTTAGTGTGTAAGTGTGCAACCAAATAAGAAAGAACAAGCGAAGCAGTGCATTGAAAAACTCAAACTTGCTTCAATGCTTACGAATATGCAGATATTGGATTCAGCTCAAGTGAACTAAGCAATCTGAACTAAAGCTGGGCTTTGGTAATCATACTTATACTACAAACAATGCTGGACAACCCTTGGATAGCTCAGAACACAAACTAGACATGTTAGTTCTACAAATGAAAACTTATATCCATGTCCACATAGTACTATCCTCCAATACAAAGCGCTAGGTGTGCAAGATGCATAAACATCTCGAAAATAAATCAAACCTTTTGCCACTACATGCCTAAAATCTCAAATGAACTAGATACTACTCCATCTAACAAACCGTTGGATAAATTTCCCTCTCGTCATATTAATCATTTAAGATTCAAATATGACAGGACCAGAAACATTGAATATAAAAACGTATACTATTAAAGAAGAAATCAGTCACACCTCAGAGTCGCTAATCTGATACCTCGCCACTGACATCGACCTCCGCCGCCGCGTCCCCGCTTCAGCCGCGACGGCATCCTTGTCCCGAATTGGAACAGCATTCGCACTACTCCTCGCTACCGATAACGACCTCCGCCGTCGCGTCCCCAAATCAGCCGCGACAGCGTCCTTATCCGTAGTCGGAGTAGCATTCCTCGCCACAGATACAGACCTCCGCCGCCGCGAGACAGCATTTTTAGGCCCCGAGGCGGCGGAGCTAATAGAAGCAGCGTCACCTCGGCCCCTCGACACAGACCGCCCCCTTCTCCTGGACGACGCCGTATCGCTCGCCCACCGCCCAATCTCCCCAACCCCACGGCGCGAGGCCGAGCGCCCCTCCCGCTCCACGGCTCCTCCGTCGCTCTCATTCTTAGACGAAGAAGAGAATAGCTCGAGCGCCAGATCGTCCAAGCTGATCTCCGGGAACGGCGCCGTCGTGCCCCTGGCGGTGTTGACGAATTTCCCCCTGGGCGCGATTTTGATGTAGTCAATCTCCGGCGCAATGGAGCGGGAGAAGCGGCTGAGGCTGCGGGAGCGGCGGTGATCGGAATAGCCCGAGGTGGCTCTCTTGGTGGTTGATTTGAACGCCGAGGTCGCCATGTTTGTGAATTGATTGGTAGTTTGTTAGGTATATCGAGTAGCTTTAGCGTGAACAATCACGTGAAATTGAATTTTTGAATTAGGTGTGGAGCTGAACATTGCTACATAGCTCAAAAGACTCTATGCTGTGAAATTGGTTATATGATGAGAGAGACAGAAGAGAGAGAGGAGGAGGAAGAAGAAGGATTGGCGGACAGATCGAAAATGGAGAAAATATTTGAAATTGAATAGTAGCCGATGAGGCCCAACCAGAAATTGAAGTCTCTGAAATGGAGTAATAATAAAATACCAAGAAATTAATTTCATACAACTTCGACTGCGATTTAATTATTTAAATTTGATTTTCGAATAACGGATTGGACCAGCTAGGCATCATTAAACAACTGGATTATGAGATTTGTGATTTGTTGAAACGAGTCCAAGGGTATTTTAGATTTTTAAATCAAATACTAAGATAAATTATTGTCTTCTCAAATTAGACAACATGAAGAAGAATATATAATTTCGATGTTTCCCCTCAACGTCATTAGAAGTGTATTTAAATGTTTCTTATTGGGCCAAACTCACTTTGAAGCCCAAGCATATAAAAATATGAGAGAATAAATAATCATATGATTGTTTCAGAAAAAAGAGTCGATGCGTGATAACATCAAGCCATTTTAATTTATAACTTTATTTGTTTTTTTACTTTTTAGTAAGGAGATCCACTATTTACTAGTAATTCATTATAAAATTATTATATAAAAATGGAGTAATTTATTATTAAATTAATATATAAAAATGGAGTACATGCACTTCCCATCAAAGAATAAGTTTATATGGAGTAATAGGTTAATCACAGATACTATAAAAATATAATATTAGTCTTTTTTTATTGTAAATTTATCATATAATTATCCATATAAGAATAAGTTGTGAGATTATTTTAGTTGGAAGGGATGACTATGACTCATTATCATATGATTATCCATCTAGAATTAAATTATAAAATTCAATTTTATAAACCAGACATGATACAAATTTAACCATGAGATATAATCATTCAAATCGAACAAAACCCGTAGTAAATAATATTGTCATCATAATTATAGGGAGTATTAGTTTTATAATACTCCCTCCATCCACATTAAGAGCCCCTAACACAAGTTTTAAAAAATGTAAAGAAAAGTTGGTGAAAAAAAATAGTGAAACGTGAGTCGCATTTTTATATATTAATTTCATAATAAAATGTGAATGAAATGAGATTAGTGGAATATGAGAGTTATTAGTACCATTTATGAGAAAAATGAACTTAAACTCATAACGTGGAATGAACTAAAAAGACAATCGGAATCTTCGTGTGGGATGGAGAGAGTAGTATTTAATTTTTAAATAAAATACTTATAGCTGGATATTGTCTAATCGTTTAAAGAGAGATGAAGGCAATATGCACATACCACTCCAAAATACCCTCAACCAAAATTTTGAACTAAATGAAAATGGCATTTAAAAGAGAAAAAAGACACCGGTAAAAAATTCATTAGAAGTTTGCAGAAAATGCTACACCCACCAGAAAATACATTATGTGTGGAATCACTTGTGTACATACCTAATTATCCATGTAAATGCAATATTTGAGCATGGATAAGCCCAAAGATTTATGTTCGTGTGGGAAATGCTAATCGTATTTATTTGAAAACGAGCGAGCCCAAATGTAAAATTTAGTAGACCAAATAATGTTCACACATTAACCTAGTTTTAGGTATAAAAGTTGGTGGGACAATACCAACTAGCCCAGATACTCTTGTTAAATGGTTGGTGGTAATCGCTTTCAGCCATAGTATTAGAAAATGACTCATTAATTAGATGGAAAAGTTATAAGGTATAGTTTCAAAACTACATATATAGTGTGAAAGGATCAGTAATGCCGAAGATACTTCTCCACGTGCGTATTTATTAGCGTGACTGTTTTAGTGCAAACGGGCGTGTGAATCTCGTGGAAGGTGATTTACTAATATCTATTCCAATAATGAAATTGCAGTTTCCCTAAGATATGTTTTTATCATAACCAAGCGAGGTCCTGGAAATCGCACAACAAAAAGAAGAAGGTCGTCAAAAGTAGATTAATGAATTTTTATGATCTATACTCCCTCCATCAAATGTTGTCCACTTTTGCCATTTTAATTCATCCGCAAAATATTCTCCACTTTGCTTTTTGTCCATTTTTTTTAGTAGTGGATCTCACTTGCCATTAACCCATTATTCATTATACTCACATTCTATTATAAAATTAATATAAAAGTAGTGTCCACATATCACTAACTTTTTCTAACTCTTTTATCTTTACATTTCTTAAATCCATGTTGAATTAAATTTGGATAACATTTGACAGCCGAATGAGTATGGTGATCAAGTTTTATTTTTAAAGTGTCAATTGTTGAATTCATACCGACATACGGCAGAGGCTGGCAGTGCCAGGCCCAACCCCACCTAGATTGTGATCCTTCGGTGACTGCAATTAAGGAGGTTTAAATTAGTATTCCTTCCGGCCCCATTAATGAACTCGAATTAATTGGTATCACAAAACTGGACTCATCAAACAAACAGTATGTATGTTTGATTGAAGGGAGTATACGCCAATTGGTTGGAAATGTTTTCCATCAAACTTAACATTGTGTTTTACTTATATTTCTGTACAAGATATTTTCATATAATTTCACTTTGTATTCCTAACTGCAATCATTATAGATGCGTCCTAAAGAACCTAAATAATTAGAAAAAGATCCAAAAAAAAGTCCAATAGCAATTATGGGCAAACAGTCAAACACACTAATCGCGCAACTTTTGCCCATAAATACCTATAGATTTGTTGTGAATGCTATAGAATCTGCAAAAAAAAGAGAAAATATGGCGTCAAGGGTGGAGATAATCTCAGATGAAATGATTAAGCCTTCATCTCCAACTCCAACTCATCTCAGAATCCTCAAACTCTCACTCCTAGACCAAATCTCACCTCCCATTTATGTTCCCCTCATTTTCTTCTACAACCATCTCCAAAATCTCAGCCGCCACCAAATCTCGACGCTGCTCAAACAATCTCTCTCCAATACCCTTACTGATTTCTACCCCTTGGCAGGGAGGATTCACGATAACTCATCCATCAACTGCAACGATCAAGGCGCCGAGTTCGTCGAGGCTCGTGTTCACACCTCACTATCAGAAATCATACAAAATCCAAACATGGAAGAGCTCAAGAAACTCCAGACATCACAAGGAGAAGACGAGAAGGTGATGCTAAGAGTGAAGATTTGTTTCTTCGACTGCGGAGAGATTTCCGTCGCTATATGCATCTCACACAAAATTGCCGACGGAACGTCCCTCGTTGCGTTCGCCAATGCATGGGCCGCTGCAACCCGCGGCGAAACTCCAGATTTCCAGCCGTCGTTCAATTTCTCTTCCGTTTTCCCACCAAGAGACCTCTCCGCGCTGGAATCCACCCAGAGAGTCGGCATTACGCAGGAGAAAATCGTGACGAAGAGATTGGTTTTCGGCAAGGAAGAGCTGGCGAAGCTTAAGATTGACAGCGGATCGCAAGTGAAGAATATTCCGACTAGAGTCGAAGCTGTCTCTTCCTACATCTGGCGACGCTTTATAAAAGCGAAAGACGGAACCAGAACGACGTCGTTTGCTGCAGTTCATGCAGTGAACCTGAGGCAGAGAAAGAGTCCGCCGTTTTCGCAGCACATGTTTGGAAACTGCTGGAGACCTGCGATTGCATTGTCGAGAGCGGAGGCGAGTGAGGCCGAGCTGGTGGGGAAATTGAGGGGTGCCATAACGAGAATGGATGGGGATTTTATTGGACAGATTGAGAATGGAGAGTATTTGAATGTGCTGAGTAGGACAGTTGATATGTTCATCAAGGGTGGGGTGGAGTTCAGCAATTTTAGCAGCTGGTGTAGGTTTCCGGTGTACGAGGTTGATTTCGGGTGGGGGAAGCCGGTTTGGGTTTGCACGACCACGATGCCGTTCAAGAATTTAGTGATTTTGATGAGCACACCATGTGGTGAAGGAATTGAAGCATGGGTTAATATTGTCGAAGAAGATTTGAAAATGTTTGAACAAAGCCAACAACTAGTGATCCACTGAAGTGAGTCTATATATTGTAGTAGTATTAATGAGTGTGTCAGTGTGTGTGACAAAGTGAGAAGAAGTGGTATGTATTGAGATTGTTTATTCAACGGAGTAGTATTTTGTTATATGCATTAAGTAAGTTGTATGTATTGAGATTAATCACAGTTGATCAAGAACAGGTTAAAATGCCTCTGTAAATGTGTATGTCAGAGTCTAATCTTGTAGTCGACCAGCAGCACTACACCAACCTACAGCCTGTTGCTCAACAAAGTCTGGAGAATGTGACTAATGTGTGCAAAGCAATAGTAAATTTGTACCACATCGAAGGCTCGAACATCTAGAGAATGAAGCATGCATATAAAAAGTGAGGGTGGGTTTAATTGAAAACTATCTTTGCGCTTGGGGCAATGACGCAGCTAGTGAGGTTTTAACCGAGGCGCGTCTATTGCTGGTTGAAAACTATTTCCAAACCCCCTCTTCTGCCTAGGCTTGACTTGGGCAGTTGAGACATTTTGGAAGGGCTTCCTTTTGGGTTAGGCCCTACAATTCTCAGTAAATGTTTTTAATTAGATTTATGTGTTGCATAGATGCTGTATCTTCTCTCTAGTCCTGATTTACCTTGGTATCGTTCAAATGCCAAATCTAATAAAGGCCCAATCTGTCTATCTATAACTATATAAAATGCGACTTTTGGCTAAATGTAAAATATTTAAGAGTTTTGATTAAATATTTAGTGTTTAGTGGACGTTTCTTACCAATTTGATAACAATATAATTGAAATCACCATGAAATCAAGTAATGCCCATTTTTATTGGACGTTTCAAATCAATTTGATATTCTATAACTATATATAAAAGATGAGTTTTGGACTAAATATAAAATATTTAAGAGTTTTGAATGGAATTTTAAATATTTAGTATTTAGTTGACGTTTCTTGTCAATTTGATATCAATGCAATTGAAATCACCATAAAATCAAGTATTGCTCATTTTTATTGGACATTTTATATCAATTTGATATCAATGAATTGGAATCACCATAAAATCAAGTAATACTATTTTTTTTTTATGAATTCTCAATGAATATTGTAATGATTCTCTACTAATTAAAATATTAAATTACATACTCTCTCCGTCCCATTAAATATGCAACATTTGGGAATCGGCACGAGTTTTTATATAGTGTTTGTTTTGTGAGTTAATGAAGAGAGAGTTAAGTAAGCGAAGTGAAAAAGTAGAGATAGATATGTTTCCATTTTAGAAAATGTTTCATTTTCAAAGGTACAAACTAAAAAGGAAAATGTTTCATTTCTATAAAAAAATTAACATTTAATTTTAGAAACTAACTTGCATTTAATTATATTCATTTTGTACCGTTACATAAATAGAATTGATATATCCTATTTAAGTTCATGACTATAAGTATATGTTTCATAGGTGCAAATACCATACTGTGTTCCGCAAATTTCTTATCACATTAATATAAGTTTCTGTCTATCCAAAGCTTTGCACCCAAAATCATAATAGTTGCATATATTGTGACTGTGACAAGAATTTTCAAACAAACCAACAATAAGGACATTTCATCTTCTTTGATATGTTGGAGGAGAAATTTTGTTCGCAAATGGTGAGCTTATTATGATGGTTTTTGGGTGTGTAAATGGCCATAATTGCTTGGCTGTAGCAATCCTTCATCGTGGAGTTCAAGGAAGCTTGAGTGGAGAAGGTAATCAACAAAAAATAACATTTTGTGATTAGTTATTTTTATTGTAAGTAGGCTTCCTTTGTATGAATAGTTACTGGATATTGTGAAAGTGGTGACATGTAAGTATTTGCATATATAGTGTTTTCAATTTTTTTTGTGAAGAGAAATATAGGCCAGTCTCTAACGACAAATTATAATTTCCGATTATTAGGTTCTCAAAACAAAGAGATTTGAAATTGTTTATCTAAACTTTTATATGTTTTGGTTTAAGACGTTATTGAATAAATATAAAAGTATGTGGATATGCAATATTCTTTGATTTGTGTAACAGTTATAGTGAATTACTGTACGCAAAATACGTGCAGGAGATGGTCTGAAAAGTGAGAAATTAATAATTTAAAATTTTAATGTGATTAATTATGTGTTTAAAGTAGTGAAATTCGAAAAACGAGATTCATGAAATTTATAAAAACGAATATTCGGCAGATGGAGGTTAAGGAATTTTAACTTGTCCACAAATAATATTTTAATTTAAAACTGATAATGAAATTTAAATACTCGGTATAACACTATCATGGATTTATTTTTACACACTTTGAAATATATTTGAGTCTAAAATTCCCTTCTACAATAAAGGCTATATGATCAATTTTCTATACCTCCTTCATAAAGAAGATAAATTTGAGAGCTAAATTAAAGTCAACTGAGCCTTCTTCTCGGGGAAAGAAAAACTTGGAAATCAAAGACCCATTTTCTTCTTGTATATTTGCGATATTTCATCGAAAGGCCACGTTTACAGCACGTGATCTTATTATTTTGCGAAATGATAATAAATAGTAGTTCGAAAGAGGAGAAAGTAAAGTAAGTAAGAAAAAAGATAATGTATAAGACTCTCTTTTATATTATTCTTTCTCTTATTTTACTTTCTTTCCACTTTAACTATTTATTATCATCTTCGCAAAACAACGGTCGAAAAAAAACGCCTCACTTATAGTGGGAACTTATAGTGGGACAGAGCAAGTATTACAAATTAGCTGAACATTGGACTAAAATAAGGTTGGCTGCATTGCAATTTGCAAGTGTTGAGATTAAAATGAAAAATATTAACTTGATAATTGAAAATTGGGATTGTGGTTGAAATGTTACCCCTTCATTCTGAATGTCCTGAAAGTAAATGTAATATTGTGGAATGATCTCCACACTTTTTGGGAAAAAACTTGAGTCTAAATGCCAATCAAACACAGGATATTAGGTCAATTTTCTACACCTCCTATATATATGTATTTCACAATAAAATTCCTGGTATCCGAATATTAAAAATTTTGATGCAGCATGCCAGCACACATGATTATGAGAGAATTTCAAATTTAGTCTATATATAATTTACCACATGCATATTTGTAGTTTTTATATTTTAAAAATACTTTCACATATCCGAATATTAAAATTTTTGTTGCAGCACATGGTTATGAGAGAATGACTTGCACCTATTTCACAAAGAAGATAAATTCAGAACAAAATTTAAATCAAATGATCCTTCTTTTCCTGGAAAGAGAGAACTGCGAATACAGCGACCCATTTTTCGTGTAAATATTTTGATATTTCATCGAATTTTCTTTTTCAGTGCCACATTTACAACATCATAATTTACTACTCCACTATATATAAATTAATATGCAATACCTAGCACACACTTATTATATTCCTTATTACGATATATAAATATGCCATACATTGCACACACTCTTATTCCCTCCGCCCGTTTCCTTATAGTTGAGTTATTTTCCTATTTTTAAAAGTTCTCTCATAGTTGAGTCATTTCCATATATAGCAACATTTTTCTCTTTCTTACTTTACTCTCTGTTAATTTATTCTCTCTATTTTTTCCCTCTTTTACTTTTTTATCTATTTATTTAACACACTCAATATCTCTTCTTAAACTTCGTGTCGAAATTTTTTGCCACAATTATAAAGAAATGGAGGAAGTATTATAGTTTGAATCATTCTACAAGTTAGTGAGACATGCATAGCAATAGCATATAATAGTAGTACTATAATGGCCGGTATATTTGGTTGATAAAGGTCAACCGTAAACCCAATATTGACGTAATTCAATGAGTCCAATCTCTAACTTAACCTTGACATAATCCAGGCCAAACTCTAATTTAACCTGAAATTCTCAGATTTTTATCAGGATCTCATTCCATTAATTTTATGGGAGTTTCATGTTTGTGTAAATTATCGTCATGTAAAAATTGTCAGCCTTATCTGTTAATAAGTTAATAAGTTAGTAATGTTAATAAAATTAGAATAATAAAAATAATTAAAAATAATAAATTTTAGTTAGAAAAAGGTTTGGTTATGACTTATGACTAATTATCATATGAGAATCGTGTTAGGATGATAACTAACTTAATGTGATAATTTGATAACTAATCAACATATTATATTAAAAATGTCGACACAATGACATGAGTCAACATAGATTTAGATTGATATACTTTGTCTTTTTACATTATAATATAAATGGCAATCTAAATTTGTGTTGACGTACTAATATTATTATATTGATTTCGTTAATAAAATGTGTTGATTAGTTATCAAAGTTATCACATTAAGCTAGTTATCATTTGATTACATATTTATCATATGATTATTTATCTAGAATTAAGTTGTGAGATTTAATCTCACAAAACTAATATTATAATACATATTCAATTATGAAATATAATCTTTCAAATCGAACAAGCTTTTAATGAAATATAGCTACCTTAGATCAGAGGAATTAAGACGAACTAAATTGAAAAAAAAGAAAAGAAAAGACTAAGTTAAATTTGGTCAAAAATAGAATTCAACGGCACGTTAACAGCACATGATCTTAATACTTCATAGTACTACTATATAACAAAACTAAATTAAAAGAAAAGAAGAGAAAAAGACTAAGTTAAATTTGGTCAAAAATAGAATTCAACGGCACGTTAACAGCACATGATCTTAATACTTCACATTACTACTATAATTTACCTATATAAGTAATGATCGGGATGTGTTATATTGCTAACTATTTAAATTGCTAACTCTGTTAACTCATTAATACAGTGTATTAAAAATGTCAATACAGTGACATCAAAATGTCAACACATAATATCAACATATTATATTGAAGTTCAACAAAATTATGTGTTAGACATTTTTAATACACTGCATTGATGAGTTAGCAAGTTAGCAACTTAAGAAAGTTAGCAATTGATCACTCCCCAGTAATGATCTTACTTATTTATATATAAATATGGCACACCAACACAGACTTTTATTATATATATATGGTTGGGAGTGATCAATTGTTAACTCATTATTTAATTGTTAACTACAACTAATTTAAGGCCACATGATTTTAAAAAACGTGTGGTCTACAATTTGCCACGTGTAATTTTCATTTTTATTAATTAAATCGAAAAAGATAAAAAAAAACGCCAAATTAAGGTTTTGGATGAAAATGTCAATATAGTGTTTCAAAAATATCAACACAATGCTTTGAGAATGTCAACACAAATTTAGGATTAACATTGTATATGATTTATATTGACATATTATCTTAGCTGCATTGACATTAACCTGTGTACGAAAAATATGAAAATTCTAGATTTTTTTTTCAAATTTTGACGTCGGAACATATGCATGTAGTATATCGTTGGAATCCTTATAACATTATCTTTAATTTGATATATGTTATATGAATTTAAAGTTTTGGGATTTTTTTTAAAAGTTAGTTATAACTAACTTGACATTAATACCCCTATTGATTTTTATTGGAATTAATCCTATAGCCTTATTGACGGTTTTTGTTGATCGTATTGACATTTTGTGATAGATGATCTAGACCTTTAATTTAAATATCTAATGATTATTATTGAATTATAGTTAACAATTAAGCATTGAGTTAGCAATGTAATACTCCCCCTTCCCAATATATTCTAAATTATAACGTGCAGCGGTGCACAAATATAGGAAGTATACGTGAGACGTAAACAATGCAAAAAATATTACTACTATAATTTACTTAGATAGGAGGAATTAAGGCAAAACTAAATAAAGAAAAAAAGAAAAGAAAAGACTAAGTTAAATTTGGTCAAAAATGAAATTCGACGGCACGTTAACAGCACATGATCTTAATACTTCATAGTACTATAATTTACTTATATAAGTAATGATCTTACTCTACTTATTTATATATAAATATGGCACACCAACACAGACTTTTATTATATACGTGCCCAATATTTTCTAGTAGTAAATCATAACGTGCAACGGTGCGCAAATATTTGTGAGACGTAAACAATGCAAAAAATATTATCCATCCGTCCCACAAGAATATGCTATTTCTAATTTTGAAAACTCTTTTATCTTTATTAAGGTGAGACTCATTTTCTACTAACAATACTTTAATTACTTTTTCTCTCTATTTCTCTCTTACTTTACCAATTTTGTTGGGATGCACTCCTGCAGAAGCACTCCCGGCTAATTTCGACTCGATGCTTAGTCAAGAGCGTGCCAAGTTTTATACCCGCTAACCTAATATGTTGTCTAAGTTGCAAAGAAATCGTTTTTTCTTCTTCTTTTTTTTTTTTTTTTTTTTTCGGTATGTAACTCCGCAAAAACTCGTGCCGAACGCGAAGTGCATATTTTTTTGAGACGAAGAGAGTGTATTATGTCACACCCAACACACACTATAGAGTATTGTATAAATGGCCAAGGATCAAATCCTACTACTGTCGTGTAGTTGCAACACCTCTCAGACACATGTGTGAGGCCTTGGAAGGTGGGCTTTTGGTAGGAAGTGTGTTAGGCTCTCCCCCTTAGCGGAACTGTCGGACCGGAATGTGAAGGAACCATAGGATTGGGTTTCAATTCTTTTTGTATGAGAGTATACGCTTATTTTAAATGCCATGGGAATGGGATTGTATATGGGGGAACAAAAATTGACACTCACCATTATGAGAGAATAGGATTTGTTTATAAATGAAACAAATTGATTGCTAGCTGCTTTTTCTTAATTAACTAATTTTCTTCCGAATTACCAATTCATACAAGGGCGAGGCATGTAGATGTCAGATGCAATAATAGGAATGAGAAGATACTTATAATTATAGACTATAGAGTAGTATGATTTAAACTAATTTGGGCACATATAATAAGCAAATTAACAACTGTCAACACACTAATGGCACAACTTTTACCTATAAATATGCATGGTTACATATCATACAAAAATATCAAATCCTAGAATCTGCAAAGGAATTATGGGTTTAGAGGTGGAGATAATCTCAAACGAAATGATTAAGCCTTCATCTCCAACTCCAACCCATGTCAGTAACCTAAAACTCTCATTCCTAGACCAAATTCAACCTCCCATTTATGTTCCCCTCATTTTCTTCTACAAGCATCATCAACTAGAGCTCCAAAATCTCAGCCGCCACTGAATCTCAAATAATCTCTCTCCAATATCCTAACTCATTTCTACCCCTTGGCAGGGAGGATTCAAGATAACTCATCCATCAACTGCAACGATCTCGGCTTCTCCTGGTGATGTCTAGAGTTTCTTGAGTTCTTCCATGTTTGGATTCTGTATGATTTCTGATAGTGAGGAATGAACACGAGCCTCGACGATCTCCTCACTATCAACAATCATACAAAATCCAACATGGAAGAGCTCAGAAACTCCAGATATCACCAGGAGAAGACGAGAAGGTGATCATGCTAAGAGTGATGATTTGTTTCTTCAACTGCGGAGGGATTTCCGTCGCTATATGTATCTCACACAAAATTGGATTGACTTTTACACTTATTGAAAAAGAATTAATTTGAGTCTAAAGTTGCCTTCAACAGAAAGACTAGTATATGAATTATGATCAGTTTTCTATACCACCTATTTTTCAAAGAAGATAAATTTCAGAGAGCTAAATTAAAATCAACTGAGCCTTCTTTTCCTGGAAAGGAAAAACTTCGAAAACAGAGACCCATTTATCTTATCCAATTTTCCTTATCGACGCCACGTTTACAGCACATGATCTACACTCTTGATATATATGCTTATTTTAAATCATACCAGCAGAGTGCTGGAGACGTGCATAATGCACAAATGTGGCGTTGAAAAGGAAATATCGAACAAATGTTACAGCATTTACATGAAGGAAATCAGAAATATTGTGTACTAGAGGCTAGAAAGATACTCCTACTTCACAGTTTAATTTAATACTCCGTATTAGTATAATCTATGGTTAAAATATGACGAAGGAGAAACAGTTTGGATGATATCAAACAGAAGCTGAAGCAAAATGCAGGAATTGAAGATCACCTTGAAATGTGTAATGTAGGGTCCACTATAAAACCGGTAAAAAGTGAAATGTGACAAATTTCGTAAAACAGACAGAAATGGAAAAATGTGACAAAAATTCAGGGACAGAGGGAGTAGCAAATAATTAATGGGCTGTAAACTGTAGGGATTCTCTCCAGCGGCGGAACTACATGGGGACAAGCCCCCGCGCCAACGTGGGCTTGGCCGGCCCCAGACCTTGAATCCCCATTACATAGCCCGTACCCGACCTCCGACCGGTCTCCGCCCCAAGAACGAGCGAATCCTGCCGCTTGATTTTCTAAAATTGGAAATTTAATTAGGAAAGAGAACACAAGATTTGGGCAACGGAAGAGGAGAAGAGAAGAAGAGAAATAGTTGTAAATGTGTATTCAAATAGATAGAGGAATTATGGAAAGAAGAAAAGGGGACGGCGTGGAGAAGAAAGATGAACAGTGAAGTAGACAAGATCTGTTTTTTAATTCAATATATCTCTAAACACGGTAAAACATTTGACGTGTCAAATGGTAGAAATTAGAAAAAATAGAGATAAATATCTATATTTACCCAATTTTTATAGTCCTCTAGTTGAGCAAATCGCAGGAGTATTTAATTTATTTTGTTCTCCCTAACCTATCTGTAGTCCAATTCAGAAAAATCTCTAATAAGTTTAATTTATTAGTTTAACAATGTATCTCTAATTTGTTTAATTTATTCTTATAAAATACTTTCATCATAATTTAATTCCACCCTTAATCATTAAAATCAAATCATCACAAAATCCAAATAATGAAAACTAGCTTAATTCCAAACATTCTTAAATTTACTAAGTATTTGTTAAACTTATTAAAATAGATTTGTTATTGGTCAATTGAGTATATGAAATTGATAGCGAAAATAATTTTCTACAATTTCAAGAGATGACATATTCGTCTGTAAAAATCATTATCTAATGCATTTTAAAATTGTAACGTTTGTTATATATAATATTTTACTATTATTAGTATTCCCTCCGTCCCGACTAAGATGACACATTTTTTAATCGGTACTAGATTTTAGGAGTTGTTGCTTAATGTGTTTAATTGGATAGAGAAAATGTGACCGTAGGTATTAATGTAGAGAGAAAGAGAATTGAATATTTAATTGAGGAGTGAAAAAATGGTCGAGTGTATTACTTGGAGAAAGAAAGATCCAAAAATAGAAATGTGTCATCTTATTTGAGACAAACTAAAAAGAAAAGTGTGTTATTTTAAGTGGGACGGAGGGAGTAAATTTTAAAATTTTCGACCCCGACTTATTAAACTTCCTGGTTCCGCCACTGATTCTCTCAATGAAAGAGATAGATGAGTGGGTGTAGGGATAGAAGGCTTAATCGATTCTTTGCATACAATTTCAATCTTCATTTGAGGTGAAGTATGCAGCTGCCATGAAACTAGGGTGCAATTAAGATGCAGGCAATGTGTTAACATATACTATATGACTCTGTCAAAACCAAATAAATTAACCAATAGTTGCAACAAGAGCATGTGACTAATGATAGTCAAACATAATTACAAGTAAAATAGTCACAGACAATTTTTTAATGCTATGTTAAAAGGAAATAAAAAACGATCCTTTCACAATAATTTAACGTGGAAAATTCTAAATCCGGAGAAAATCACTATCCATAAGGATAAATTTATGGCTATATGATAATAAAGTTTATCCCCGATAAATATGTTATACTTGTTTTCTAATTTTGTAAGTATTTAATTTCTCTTATTTTAATTTGAATCTAATTCTATGAAATTGGATGCTAATTTTATCCCTTAGGGATTGGTATTATCTTTTCATTTTTAATTTGTAGTAGAGTGTTTATGCACTGCCTTGTAATATCCATAGCGAAGGAATTTGTGGACGAATGTCTCACGGTATTATGTGATGGCATGACAATATTTTCAACGTATGTGTGTATATTTTGGCAATGTGTTCACTGAGTATTTTTGTACTAAGCCCTGCATATATTTCTGTATGTGCAGGTTGAGCAGTGATGGTGGAGAATGCTGAGCAGAGTCATGATTTTCTTTTTATTTTAAGTAGAGGCTCCCAGAGATGCATGTCTCCATACATGTGACCGTGTTCATTTTCGCTGCGTACTAAGGTTCTAGATAACATCGACTGTTCTCCTATACTCTGATAATTATTTATTGAAAAGTAAGATGTCTATTCAAGTTCTGGTGATTAAGAGTTAGTTTGAAGTTGTTTACCTTTATTTCTGAGTGAATATTCGTCATTATTATCCCCTTTCTATTCCCCTCTTCTTATTCCCCTCTTCTTATTCCCCATGTAACACCCCCCACTCGATCGTCCGCCGGCCGAGTAGGTGATGTCACAATTCCGGTACCGTAAAGTATGACAATTTAAAATTTTCATTTTCTGAATTCAAAACCAAATATTTAAATCATTAATCAATATTTATAATTACAGCGGAAGTAACTTAGCATAATATTTAGTGCTAACATGCCACAACTAACAATTCGAAACGTCTATTACTGATAGAGCTCAGTGACCCGCCAAGGATGCAGCGTTGAGACAGACATGAAGAAGGTCGACTTGTACTCTCCAATGCCGACTAACCTGTAGCACACTCAACACTTTAGCCAAAATTCTCTTCAAGTAATAAATCATACTCTCTCCGTCCCAAGGAAGATGACCCATTTCTTGGGTGGCACGAGATTTTATGCAAATTTATTTTGTGTGTTGAGAGGAAAGAGTAAAGTAAGAGAGAGGGAATAAAGTAGAGTTAAAGGTGTTTTCATTTTAAGTAATGGGTCATCTTAGTTGGGACAAACTAAAAAGGAAAGTGGGTCATCTTCAATGAGACGGAGGGAGTACAACTTACAATTCTAACAATTCTTATTATTGTTTTAGTTTCCAATTATTACCACCTCTATCATATTATTATCATTTTATTAATTTCTAACATAATTTAGATAGCATCTCCCCTATAACCATCACATGCCAAGAAACCAACAATGAGTAACATAAATCTAAGAACATATCAACAGTCATCATCCTCTATCTCATGGAATTTACCAGATTTATAATCATAAATCACTTTGTAAACCAATAGGATATAGTCATATAGTACAAAGCAAAATGCATATCACTTATTATTATTCACACACAAACACGTATATAGATCACAAAAATTTTCACATAATCAAACACATATAGCCCCATTAAGTGCTTAGTGACAGACTAGGGTACACGGACCAGATCAGAAACAGAATCAGATGCAGAGCGGAATTTGTCCTCGAGAGGACTCCGCACAGACCACCCATTTAGGGGTAGACAGAGACAGAGATCAGAGATCACAGATGCCAGATAAATCAGAGACAGAGATCAGATTTCAGAGACAGAGATCAGATTTCAGAGACAGAGACGATCCTCGCTTCGGTTATCCAGAAGACGAGTGATCACAGATAATGCAGCGCTGCTGTCCTATGGCATGCAAATTGTACCAACAGAATACATTCAAGCACGGGCGTAAACACAGTCAAACATACTTATTTTCGTGTCAATACTTATATACAACATAACACATCAACACAGACAGACAAATCAGACCTCATCAAGGATAGATAGATAGATCAGACATCATCCCATGTAATCTCATCAACATATATCATTTATCATATTTACCTTAATGCTCATTTCCACGTTTATCTATAGTCACAATCATATTCTTCATTTTTTCATATTTCATTACCAACTCATGCAACAATTCATCACAATCTTATATTTTATTTCATAAATCTTTTATCACCTAATTAATCATAATTTACTTAGACAATAGGTCACATAATAATCACATAAAAACAAGTAAGAGAATTAGGCAACTTAAGAGTTGAGCATGCTACTTGGATGATGTTTATTTCCAAACCTTTCTATTCGATATTTCTTCTTTTGCCGACCCTTTTTCCTTTCCTTTGCTAACATATCGGTGTAGATACCTTATAGCATTATAACACAAATTAATTTATCGAGAAATAATACTTCTATAAGCTAACTCTTCCCTTTATCCTCATCTAACATCCTAGATGAAAGTGATTCCAAGATTCACCAATTAACTTCTAATATAACAACTACATTGGACTGTTTTCTCGTTAACGTTATATATTAATTTAAAAGGCTTTAGAGGCGTAACCTAGTACTTTCAAATACCCTTGGAAGCCTAGTTTACAAAGCAACAAGATCCACTCGAAAATTCCTGCTTATTTGAGAGATATCAACATTCTTCCCCGAACTATCAAAACCGAACAGTTTCTGGCAACATTTTCAAATTAATTATCATAAATACTAAAAATACTTTTAAATTCTTTATAAATTACATACAACATCTAGACACCTTATAGTCAATTTAGAAATTGCTTCATCAAAATTACCTCTAGCTTAATTACTCTGAATAATTCAGATGAAACACATAAAATCTGGTTCCATTATGAAAATTATGACAACTTGTAGATGTATTTTTATAACAATTAATTGATGTATTAAATAAATTCCAAATTTCTCCAAAATATTCAGGGCAATACTAGACTCATAAAAAGGTGTTTTAAAAATTGTTAAACCAGAATTTTCACTGTTCTACACAGCCCAACAATTCAGAACAGATCATTGAAAAACATGGGATTAAATCCAATTCAAACATTTATATCAAATCCTATTTCCATTCATGTGGAAAGACCAAAATGCCCTTCTATCGAATTTTCTACACGAACATCGTATAAATCCTGATTTCTTTCTCAATCTTATTCAAAGTATACTTATAATACTGAATTAAATTGCTACAATACCTCTCATTAATTATTTTAATTAATTTGTCCATTTTCGTCGTTGAAACAATAACCGGAAACCTGATATACAAGTTTTACACTTCTTAATATATTTCTTCTAATATCTCCATTTCCAACCTATAACACTTAATTTTCATTTAATCAGATTCTAATCATATACTTTAATATTTCAATTTATTTCCTTCTTAATTTTGAATTAATATGCGAAAAAATCTTACAGATAATTTACACTAGTTTCTAGTACCATTTGCATTCTTTATAATTCATGTACTATTTCAAAATCTTCACTCTCATAGCATTTTAATCATATAATTAATTACCACTATTTCCAATATCGAATTATACGAAAAGAGTCTTGATTCTCCGGTTTCCTAAGCAGAAAATCAATTTCCGACTAAGGTCATTTTTCTTGGGTGTTACACCCACCCCTAGTCACGGTTTCCCGGCTTTGCTATCCTTAGCAAAGTGCGGTCGTGACAACTTTACTACTAAGAAATATATTGACTTTTACTAAAAGGATAAATGACTTCACTACTATGGAACGTACTAAACTAGAAAAATGACTCCACTACTACGAAATGGAAGGAGTATAATCTTATTCAGTTTAACGTGTAATATTTTAAATTAGTTTTGTTACAATTATAGCTGTAAAGTAGGTGAGAAGAAATGTGTTGACATTTTACTAAAAATAGAAATGTCTCCACTACTATGGAACGTACCAACGATACTATGAAATTATTTTGTTTATTTATTTGGCTGGCGAGTCTTTTTTATTTTGTTTACCAAGAGTAGAGAGTCCATATGCTGACAAATCAAATCTTGCAATGCATTAGTTATAACACACAAAAATCCACATAAATAATATAAACGTTATGGCACTAAATCAGAACAAATTATTCAATGCACTAGTTCCTACATATAGACGTTTTATTATGTCATTAACCCATTCTTGTTCTTGTGAATAAAAATCTATTATACCATGGTGATATCATTACTCCTCTTGTTGAGATTATAAAACAAAAAACCTAGAAATACTAGTGTCTCCAAATAATATAGAGATTAGAGTCAATGGCTTCACGATAGTAAAACTCAATTAAGAAGCTAATTATTCATCAAGCATTCATTGTTACGAACCAATGAATTCCACAAATGAATACGTATATAGAGGAGATTGCAAGACTTAGATTAAGCTCTAATTGAAACATACAATACAATGTAACACCCGACTTTTTCTACCTTATTAATTGTTCTTAAAATGACAGCGTTAGAGCACCTGGAAATTTTTCGTCTTTGTTTCTTCTGTCGAGAGGTGGATATATTATTTGGGCCTATAACATTTATTCTTTTACAAGTTGAATTATTTGTTTGCGGAAACCCATTTATTATTTTTGAGCCCGAAAATTATTTCTTGTTAGAGCCAAAGAGCCAACCGTCAGATTTTGTTCTAATTTCATGGGATTCTTCAAATTCTGCTCCACGACTGACGCTATAATACAACTCCCCACGACTCCTTGCTTTTCAGATTCACAATTAAATCCCCATCGATTTTGACAAGTCCTTTGATTTCTACAATCTTCTCCCCAAATTTCACAAATTCACATCCAAGATTCATACCTTTCTTTCGAAGAGGGAGAGATAGAAGATTGGGAATTCATTCACAATCTACATAGTTCACAATCAATGGGAAAGAAATACGAAGACAATCGACAGCTAGATCGTCTCTCTCAACCCCACGGTTTTGATGAGGAAATAAGGGCTGATCCGGCTGGGGCGCTCGGGAGATGGCCACGACAGCGGCTGCTCGGCGGCGACGACATCGACTGCACCGTGAGAGCAGCGGCGCTGCGTACTGACCGAGGGAAGTGCAGTCTTAGCGGCGAGTTTGAGAGAGATATGATAGTAAATTAGGACTGCTTGGTGGTGGAAGATTAAGAGAGATAGAGAGAGGATGCGAGGCAGGATGCGAGGCGGCGGAAATGCAGCGGCTGTACTGCGAGGGCAGCGACGGATAGCAGCCGTATGCAGCAGTTCAGCGACGGCTGCGTCGGACTTGGACGGCAGACAGCAGCCTTGTGCAACAGACCAGTGACGGCGAGAGAGAAGGCAGACGGAGTGGACATTTTCACATCCCATTTGGAGTTTACGTAATGAGAAAATGAGATGTGAGTATGACCCCTTGTTCTATTTAATGTTTTGGCCATAAGATTTGTTTCAAGCAATACTGATAAATATAGTTTAGGATCAGGAGATGTTGGTTTTAATTAGGAGGCTTGGGCTATTTGTTTATTTGAGTTAAACTGGAAATAGAATACAAGAATGATGAGAGCTCAAACGGAGTCAATAGAAGGATGAAAACGATGTGCTAGAGTCGCAAAAAATTTTATAATTTCCAAAGAGAGATTGAAGGGTAAGATTTATACATGCATGCTTTGTTTGAATTAAATTTATTTCTCTTAAAGTCTAATTTTTAGCATATTATGTTCTTTCAAAAAGGGGATGATTTTGCATGCTATTTGAGAACGGATAGAAAGACAAGTTGAGGATTTTAAGCGAACGAAGTGGGCTTTCTTTTTAAATAAGGGCAATGCCCTAAGTATATTTTTATGTGAAAATGAATATTTGTGATGCCGTGTTTTGTTTTATCTATGGAACCTATCTGATGTGGCTTTTGCCATCTATGGATAATCGAATTCGGGTCTGACTAGGGAGTGAGTCCCTACTCAGGCTAGTGTACACCAATGGGGATTGTGAGCCGTCTTTTGGGTCGGCCGGTTTAGTGACTTGGAATGTGGCCACATTCCTTGTCATTAATGGATCAGATATGGTAGACATCTATGGGAAAATGGTTGATCAACCGACTTTTACAATGGAAATGATTTTAGTGTCTCGGGCATTTTCAAAGTTAAAACCCCGAGGGCACTCAATGGTGGCATGATAAATACTTTGTATAAAATGTTTTCGGCATGAGTCCACTGAGTGCATCAAGTACTCAGCCCTGCATTTCTTTTTAAAAAATGTGCAGGTTAAGCTGCGACGAGCGCGGTGGGTGTTGAGCAGAGCTGGTGAAGATTTGTGTTTGCTTTTAAATGTTACGAATATATTATGTCTTCATACATAATATTATTCTTCTCTCGAATGCTTCCGCTGAATGTTGTTTCTTTTGAGATCATTTATTGATGAGATATTGTATCCCTTTGAGTTGTCAATTATTGAGATGATACTCTGATTTTATTCGAACTATTCTCATTTATATCAAGCTTTGGTCGAATTTTGTTGTTTTCCCTTTTCTTCTCCGCTTCTTTAAACCACCCCTAGTCGCGATCAACCGTGTTTTCTATCCTTAGAAAATGCGGTCGTGACATACAAACAATAGAAGCTGATAGAAAATACGAACCAAAAAGTTCCCTTGTGTGGAAGAGATTGAACATCTGAGTTGGCAATTGACCTGTATGTGAAATGGTGCAGAAAACATAATTGAAAGGGAAGAAGAAAAGAGAACTATTGTTTGAAATAGGATGATGATTTCATTGTATAAAACACCCTTTAAATAGGGATTACAAACAATGGTGAAACTTGTGCTCCAAGTATTCTTGAGCACCAAGTATTATAATTTAATTACAAATCTTATCACAATCTTTCATTTTCTAACACTCCCCCTCAAACTGAGTGGTGGAGGTCTCCAATATTCAATTTGCAAGGAGCATCTTCTAAAACTCTCTTGCTGGACTGCCTTTGTCAAAATGTCAGCAAGCTGATCCTCTGAGCGAACAAATGGCAGCTCTACAATGCCCCCTTTAATGTTTTCTTTGATAAAGTGTCTATCCACCTCAACATGTTTGGTTCGATCATGTAGAACTGGATTCTCTGAGATACTTATAGCGGCCTTGTTGTCACTGTATAGTCGACACTTTCTGCTAGGAGCTAAGCTGAGTTCCTTCATCAGTCTTCTTAGCCACATTATCTCAGTCAGTCCACTTTTGATTTCACGAAACTCTGCCTCAGCACTCGAGAGGGCAACCACTTTCTGCTTTTTACTTCTCCAAGTCACCAAGTTACCTCCAACAAAGGTAAAGTACCCGACGGTTGACCTTCTATCATTAGGATTCCCCGCCCAATCAGCATCGGTGTACCCATGAATGTCAAGATTATCACTCTTAGAGAACAACACTCCATGTCCTGTTGTCCCTTTCAGATATCGGCAAATCCTGAGCGCTGCTTCCATATGGTCCGTCTGTGGTCGATGCATAAATTGACTTACGATCCTTACTACGTAGGCAATGTCTGGCCTAGTGTGTGATAGATAAATAAGTTTTCCAACTAGTCGCTGATATCGGCTTCGATCGGTCAACTCGGCCTTATCATTATTCTGCAACCCATGATTAACTGCTATAGGCGTATCTGCTGGCTTACACTCTAGGAGACCCGTCTCTGCTAGGATGTCCAAAATGTACTTTCTCTGTCTAAAAAAGATCCCTCTCTGTGACCTTAACACTTCAATCCCAAGGAAATACTTGAGATCTCCTAAATCCTTCATTTCGAATTCCTGAAACAGGTTTCTCTTCAAGCTCTCAATTTCTTCCAAGTCATCACCTGTGATAATCATATCATCGACGTAAATGATCAAGCAAGTGATTTTACCTCCTTTATTCTTCAGAAACAGAGTATGATCGGAGTTGCTCTGTTTATACCCATAACTGATCATTGCCCCGACGAGCTTTCGAAACCATACTCTTGGGGACTGCTTCAACCCAAATAGTGTTTTCCTTAGCCTACATCCTTCACCTATCTTGAAGTCTGTTGCAAATCCTGGAGGAGCCTCCATATATACCTTTTCTTCCTTCTTCAGCTCACCGTGAAGAAAGGCATTCGTCACATCGAATTGGTGCAGAGGCCAATCTCTACTTGCCGCTACAGATAATAAGACTCGAATTGTGTTCATCTTGGCTACTAGGGAGAAGGTTTCTGAATAGTCTACCCCATAAGTCTGAGTATAGCCCTTCGCAACCAGCCTTACTTTGTACCTCTCAACTGAGCCATCTGGTCTCCTCTTGATAGTGAAGACCCATCGACATCCTACAGGTTGCTTCCCTTTGGGTAAGATGCACGTTTCTCAAGTGTTGTTTCAGATCAGTGCGTCTATTTCTTTTTGCATTGCCTCTCTCCAGTGCTTATGTCTCATAGCCTCTTCCCATGACTGTGGGATCTCTTCTTCCTCATACAGTACTTTCTCAAAAGCTTGGGCCATTTCTGATAGATGACTCGTAACTAGTCAAGCAACGGAGTAGCGAGCCTTCCTGTTAATCCTCTCAGGTGTGTACCTTTTAGGTGAAACTCCCCTGTTCTCCTGATGAGGAAGGATGTATCCCCCTGTGTCAGGGTCAACTCCTTCGACCCCTTCTACTTTACTAGCTTCTTCACCTGTGCTCTCCGCAACGGGGTCTGTTTCTTCATCAACACTTACATCATCAGTAGTAAAAGGAGCCGGGATTACAGGGTTATCAATACTTACATTGGATAGCCTCAACGGGGAAGTAGTTGGGTGAGCGTCACCTTCAGGAACAAACTGTCCTACTTCAGAGACTTACTCGGCGGAACCGCTTACTACCGTCTCTGTTAGGCCCACTTCGAGATTACTTGGTGTTGGCATTGGCGCTGATATCCAACTTAGCGGGTCCTTACCACTACTCTCCCCCTGACCGCTGAGGTGAGTATAGAAGTATTCGGTTTCAAGGAAATTGCAATCCATGGTGACAAACACTCGGTTGGTTTTAGGATCGAAGTACCTATACCCCTTTTGGTTTACCCTGTATCCCACGAAGACACACTTGATTATACAAGGGGAAAGTTTGGTTTGTTCATGTTTCGGGGTGTGAACAAAAACGGAGCACCCAAAGACTTGTGGTTCAAGAGTTAAGGGTGGTGGAATTTTGGTGAAGGAGGATAGGGCTTGGAGTGGTGTTTGGTGTTTGAGGATACTTGTGGGTAATCTGTTTAAGAGGTAGGCTGAGGTGGCAATAGCTTCTGGCCAGAAGTGTTTCGGGGCTTTTGACTCAATGAGCATAGAGCGGGTCATTTCTAGGAGGGAACGATTTTTTCTTTCGGCTACACCATTTTGTTCGGGAGTATAGGCACAACTTGTCACACCCCAACCCCTATGACTTATGCACTTACTATAAATAAATTAAAACTTTAAAACAAATAACTACACGTCAAGTACATAAAGCACACATATTATATAATTTCAAAAACCACTATTTTATCAAGTACATATTTTAAAACATTATGAAAAGCAGTGGGACCCTCTGACCATTCTATATACTATAAATTTATCTACAAGCAAAAATGATGAAGAGGAGAAGGTTGCCAAAATGCATCAGCCGCCGACCCTTATAATAACTGTAACTCACATCAACCCACACATCATTGATATCTTATTCCTGAAAAATGTTAGTGGTTTATATGAGCCACAACTCAGTGTATATAAATATTACCTTTAATTCCACATTCCAGATATCAATATATTCTTTAACCAATATATAAAACAATAATCAGCAAATATTAAAATTAATTCCATATACGTATGCATATGTCACTCTGTTCAGTTTATTATTCTGTGACAAATCAAGCCTGGCATCTGCCCGGGATTCCTCTATGACCCGAAGGTCCCTCTGTAATTGGACTCATAGGTCCCTCTGTATTTGACCCGAAGGTCCCTCTGTAATTGGACCCGAAGGTCCCTCTATGACCCGAAGGTCTCTCTATGTTTTTTTTTTCCAGATCCAGGGCAAGACCGTCACAGATCCTCTTTAATCACATGATTCATGTACTTTCAATACCACATCATATTCCACCATCAATATCAAATAACATATAACCATTTCAGGCTCATATCATATAACTAAAATATTTACTCCAATTTAACACATGACAATCAACCACATAAAATATGTAAAATTAAAAGTGTGATTTATACACACATGGTAACGATAGATAAACTTATCGAACTTCTGATTCGACTCTTGATTTATAACACTCGATACGAAACTTTTTTCTCAACTTCTGTTTTCCTTCTGAACCCTTTTTTTCAATAGGTATATGTATATATATTTGTACGTCGGCCATTTTGCCTGACTCATACCAATTAAATGAATGTTATAATTACAAGTGTCTTGCTCTTATCTAAAAATGCAGCATGTACGTCAACCACATAAATAATAATATAACAATGTAGTAATTATATTAACAAAACGTACATAGCAATTTATTTAATGCATGTAACCTTTTATCCAAAAGCATACATATATATTATATTATAAGTACGTATAAGTACTAGTACTATATACACATGCACATATATTTAAATAATTATAGCATATACGTTAATTTAATTACATACTATATACACACTCTTACTTAAAATTCTCCTGAATCAAAACTATCTATATATTCAACTATACCGAGTCAATCATAAAAATAAATATATTCTCTATGATACACTTCATATCTCTGTAGCATAAATGACAATATAATATGCAATATGATGATATGCAAAATAATGTAGATTTCGGGTTAGGGATGTCACACAACTGGTTTGATGAATCAGGCCATTTTTTTGAAAAAATTGTTTCATGGCCGAGTTAACGAATTCTCTCCCATTATCTGATCTTATGATTTTTATAGAGTGTTGGTACTGGGTTTTGATAAGGTTAAAAAAGTGTAAAAAATGTGTATAAACCTCAGATTTTTGTTTCATAAAGTATACCCAAGTCATGCAAGTGCAATCATCTACAAAAACTAAATAATATCTTGAAGGAACTGGCAGCGGAAGCGTTGCGACGGATTAACATAATTTAACAATTATTAATCGCACAAATAAATCACATAATAATCAGATCTATTTAGCAGATTATTTAGACAAAATCTATTCGCGTAATTCTCACATGTATCATGCTCATAACTTGAATTAATCATGCTTTTAGAATATTGAAACCTAAAACATACTTTTCTACGGAGCAGAAATAATACCTAATTAATTCTCCAAAGAATTGAAGATGGCTAGCAGCTTCTCCACGTGACGCTTTGAATACTAGACCACAGATCATCTCTCTGGTTCCCGAACTGTACTCCGATATCAGTGTAGGCTGATCTCACCAGAATACTAGGACTTAAATAAAGAAGACAGAAGAAATCCTTTTTGGAATAGGAGAAATTTCGAGCTCCTCTTAGACAGAGGGGGACGAAAATTATAGTATATAAAATTATTTTTTCTGTCTCCTTTATTCTCCTATTTATATTAAGTTCCTTTTGGGTTCAGACAGGGATCTATGGAAGGTTTTAGATATGGGCTCATCCAATTTGCTTTTTACTAATTAAATTGAACCCACAATTTAATATAAGCTATAATTGGAATATTACGAGTAGCCACTACAGAAGTAATATTGAACTCTCCCCATCCAAATCCGAAATTATAAGTAATCCGGGTTTTCGTTTTAACTTTCATTTCCCGCGCTTAAGATAAAAATGTCCATTAATTAATTAATTTCTGCTATGAACTTAATTAATTAACTTCTTATTAATTCCAAGAGTGGACTTAGCATGAAACGCTTATTTATTATTCATAGAGTAATCAAACTCCAACTAGCTAGGTTCCGAACAATAAAACCTTGTTTCGCGCTCCTCTTGAGGACATTATCAAACGAGACTCACCTCGCGCACGATTCAATATAATAGCAATCCTAGCACCGCTAGATATTAATCACCACTACCCAATATATCAGGATCATTGGGTTACGAAAAACCCGCACCATTTGATAAGTCAAAGTAATGCATAATCAATACCGTATGCTCAATGCTAACCTACATGGATTAAGAAACAAATATTTATCAAGACCTCGTCTTTCAGTAGATAGCCTAAGGACAAGTCTTGCTGTTAGATCCGTTCAGTGCTATACCACACCAATGTCATCTTATTTCAGTAAGGCTTAGAAATATGCGGACTGACATTGCAACCTTCCTCGATGGATAGTCTAATTCCAACTAGGTTGTGAAATTCTTCTTTTTCTTTATTTAGGACTGACCGTGTTACCTTAAAGTGGACGCCGCCCACAACCGGTCTACTAAAACAAAGACTTAGACTTTGTTAAGTTAACTTATACATTTAAACATGCATAAACATCCATTAAATGTAAAACATAACAACATTATGACAAAAATAATCTGTTTTATTCCTTGGAAAATAAAATAAGAGTTTTACAGTATTCAATCACTCGAAACGTGATTTCTAGTATACAAACTCTAACATATCTAAGACCCTGTCCCCGGGTAAAAGGTGCGGGCCCCCAAACATCCGAGTGAATTAAGGAAAATGGGAAATCAACACGAGTATTATTCAAAGGATAAGAAGTTCGGTGGCTTTTGGTCAAAAAACAAGTTTCACAATACTCATCATGTTTAGAAACAAATTCGGAAAATAATAGTTTTAAGTAACCGATAGACGGATGTCCCAAGCGCCGATGCCAAAGCCAAACTTTCCTATCGGCAGACCCGTGAGTTAGCATGGCGGCCCCTTTTTGAGCTATCTCGTCTACGTAGTACAATCCATCACGTTCAGTGCCACGTCCAATTATTTCCCCGGTTCGGATATCCTGCAGCAGACATAAATGTAGTTGCATCAATAAGGTGCAGTTTAATTCCTTCGTGACATGACTAATAGACAACAATTTGTGAGACATCGAAGGAATGTAAAGACAATTAGATAATTGAAGAGTAGGTGATATTTTTCACAGTTCCCGCTCCTTCAACTCTTGTAAACTCCCCATTAGCTGTCTGAATATGAGATTTCTGAGGTTTATGAATCTCTGTAAGATCCGAAGCATCATAAGTTATTGTATTTGTCGCCCCACAATCAAATATCCACCCATCGCTCTTCTCATTTTCACTAGACACTTTACATGCAATTCCACAATTTTCTAGGGGCTGAAACCTATTTTTACACACAATTTGGGCATTTACAGGAATAATACACAATTCGGGATCTGATTTGCACGAAATAGGAGTTTGGGGGTCATTGGGCAATAAATGGGGTGAATAAGGTAAATTATCAAAATTTTGGGGTAAAGTTTGGAATTTTCGTAGAGTTTGGGGCTTTTTAATAAAAGAACCCTCAAACCCTACCTCACCTTCACCCGTCGCCGCTCCTTCCCCAACTCCTCCAAATTTCGCCTCGCTCCAGTCTCGAATCAACGTCCCTCCGGCAAAATTGGCAGCGCCGGTGTGTGTCACCGGTTGTGCAGCTCCCCTATCGCCGCCCCGAGTTTGAGTGACTTCCTTGTTGCCCTCAGTGGCGGCGTGAGGATAGCCACCTCCATCTCCTCCGACGACTGCCGCCGCGTGACCACCGCGATTCCAGGGTGTGCGTGCAGGCGGTGGGGGGGTTGAATTCTTGGCATGTTTCTCCTCCCACCAATCGGGATATCCAATCAATTCAAAGCACTGATCTTTTGTGTGTTTTTTCTTCTTGCAATAGGAACAAACCAGCTTCGATTTGTCCTCGTCGTTGCTTCGCCGGTTCCAGCCACCTCCACCTCGATTGCCGCCGCCCCTCGAACTGCCACCGGACTGGTTTGACCATTCTCGGGCGATGAGTCCAGCCCCGATGCCATCCGCCATGTTTGCGGCTCCTGACTGCAGAATCTAGGATCTTGTTTCTTCTTGTTTGATCAAATTATACGCAAGATCCACCGAGAGGAGTGACTCCATTTTAACTATCTCCCTCTTTGTTGATTCGTATTTGCCATCAATGGCAGTTAGAAAATTAACAATCTCTGTTCTTGGACCAATTATCGTGTATTTCCATATCCTCAGGGTATTTCATAGGATTTGTCCACTTTTGGTCTATTGACATCCACAGATCTTGTAGGGTGCTCCATACCTCTTCCAACGATTGACTTCCTTGTTTCACCATACTGGCTTTGATGTGCAGGTCGTAAATCTGGAGTTTGTCTCCACCGCTTCCCTAAGTGACCGCCAATGCATCCCATATGTGCTTGGCAGTCGGTTGCTTCAACACCCGGCTGACCAGCCGTGGCTCGATATTTTGTGTCAGCCATGTAAACAAGCAATGGTCGGCTTGTTGCCATTGCGGGAAGGCTGGATCTGTTCGTGGCGGGGGAGGTGGCACTCCGGCTACGTGAGATACCATTCCCCTGCCGCTTATAGCCATCTTCATTAGCACGGCCCATTCGGAGTAATTGTCTCCGTTTAACTTGCTGCCTCTGACGTGGAGAGGTTGTGTATCAATTTTGTAACAGAACTGGTTTTTCTGGTGGGTTTTCTGTGGTTTCTAGTTTGGGTGGTATTATCAGGCAAAGGCTTCGGCTTATGATCTCAGCGATTTGCCGAGCAATTTCATCCGATTGGGATGAACTATATTTTCATCGTTTTCTGACATGTTGAATGGTTTTCTGCAGGTTTTGGTTTAAAAGGTCGGGAAAGGTTTAGGGACGATGATGAAACTTTTCTGAGTCCTGCTTTGGTACCATGTGAAATGGTGCAGAAAACATAATTGAAAGGGAAGAAGAAAAGAGAACGGTTGTTTGGAATAGGATGATGATTTCATTGTATAAAGCACCCTTTAAATAGGGATTACAAACAAGTAAATATGGTGAAACTTGTGCTCCAAGTATTCTTGAGCACCAAGTATTATAATTTAATTACAAATCTAATCACAATCTTTCCTTTTCTAACACTGTACTTGTACAATGGGAAGCGAACTATGCCGACTGTTACCGACAGTGGCGAAACAGTTGTGTAGCACGGCTGAGAGGCGGCATGCATGGGATTGGGTTGAGGGAGAGTGAGTGAGAAATTATGGGTACGTGTGGACTTTGGTTTAATCAGAGTTTTATTAATGTTTTACTTTATTCTTAAAAGTTTTTTATTAGTGTTTCTCAATTCAATTAGATACACATTTACACATAGTAGTAATATAATTACTACTTAAATGTATAACTAGATAATACAAATTTAATTAATTATAAAAGAGATTTAGTTTACTATAAAAACATTTTAGTTCATAATACAATTTTTTAAAATGGAGTAAATATTGTAGTTCTCATTTTAAAATGGAGCACTACAACATTTGAATATGCCGTCCTAGCACTCTTATAGTTATACTATGCTTATTTTAAATCATTCTAGAAGTGACAAACAATAGCCTAAGGTGACCCTAGCTAGGCTGGAAGGATGTATAATGGCACAACTTTTACCCATAAATACCTATAGATTTTTTTGATGGATCCTCTATATCATACAAAAATCAAATCTGCAACAAAGAGGAACTATGGCGTTAGAGGTGGTGATGGTGATAATCTCAGATGAGATGATTAAGCCTTCATCTCCAACTCCAATCCATCTCAGAAATCTCAAACTCTCCGTCTTAGACCAAATCTCACCTCCCATATATGTTCCCCTCATTTTCTTCTACAACCATCATCAACTAGAGCTCAAGAAACTCCAAATATCATCAGGGGTAGATGAGAAGGTGATGCTGAAAGTGAAGATTTGTTTCTTCGAGTGCGGAGGGATTTCCGTCGCTATATCTCTCTCGCACAAAATTGCCGACGGAACATCTCTCGTTGCGTTTGTCAATGCATGGGCCGCTGCAACCCGCGGCGAAACTCTAGAGTTCAAGCCGTCCTTCGATTTCGCTTCCGTTTTCCCACCCCGAGACCTCTCCGTGTTGGAATCCACCCAGACAGTCGGCTGTACGCAGGAGAAAATCGTGACGAAAAGATTTGGTTTCGACAAGGAAGAGCTGACGAAGTTTAAGATGATCAACAGTAGTGGATCGCAAGTCAAGAATATTCCAACTAGAGTGGAAGCTGTTTCTTCCTACATCTGGCGACGCTTTATAGACGCTGCAAAAGCGAAAGAAAAAGGCAGCACCAAAACGACGTCGTTTGCTGCTGCTCACGCGGTGAACCTGAGGCCGAGAAAGAGTCCACCGTTTCTGCAGCACATGTTCGGAAACTGCTGGAGGCCCGCGATCGCACTGTCTGGACCGGAGGCGAGTGAGGCCGAGCTGGTGGGGAAATTGAGGGGTGCCATAACAAGAATGGATGGGGATTTTATTGGACAGATTGAGAATGAACTCTGTTTGAATGTTCTGAGTAGATCAGTTGAATTGTTCATCAAGGGTGGGTTGGAAAAATGCCTTTTCAGCAGTTGGTGTAGGTTTCCGGTGTACGAGGTGGATTTCGGGTGGGGGAAACCAGTGTGGGTTTGCACGACGACGCTGCCGTTCAAGAATTTAGTGATTTTGATGAGCACACCATGTGGTGAAGGAATTGAAGCGTGGGTTAATATTTTGGAGGAAGATATGAAAATGTTTGAACAAGGCCAGGAACTCAACATCTAATTATGTCAATGAGTGTTCTGCTTTTATTTCTACCATCTAAAGAATGTGCGATGAAGTAAGAAGTGGTATGTATTTTAGATTGTTTATTCAAGAATTAATATATTTTGTGTATGTATTGAGTAAGAAGTGGTGTTGTTGAGATTAAACCACAGTTGATCAAGAACAGGCTAAAAACCCTCTGCACTGTGTATGGCGGTGCCTTGGTAACTTGGTAACTTTTTAAGTATTCAAAAAGCACAATTAGCTAGTACTTAAAAAATCTTATAAGCTTAATACAAATCTTGATAGTTGTAAAACGTCATGTTGTAGGGCTTCCACAGAAAACAATTACTAGTTCCAAATCCACAACTGCTTCAGAAATATAATCAATATTTAAGTAACATTACACAAATATATGTTGTTTAAATAAATTTAGGTGGGATAAGCTTATGTAAGCTGCTTGTGGTTGGCTTTACATATACTATGCCGGCTGCATAGATGAAGTAAACTTTGTGGCGATCATTCGATAATCCATTCAGAAGAAACCGAAATCTGCAATTTATTTTGATTAATTAACAACATAAGCATGTATTGAGATTGTTTATTCAAGAATAATGGTTGAGCAAGAAGTGGTATGTATTGAGATTGTTTATTCAAGAAAAATATCAGCACCAGATAAAATAATCTTTCACATGTTTATTGGTGCTCATGTAATCAGTTATGGTGATTGAGTTTTCATATTCTTTGAAAATTTTGTCAGTTTTCACTTTTCTGTTGCATTAATAGCAGAGAAAAACACTAATAAGGAGATTATTTAAAACGCAATTTAATTGATTGGCAGTAGGAGTAGTAGTATTTTGGTGTATGACTTAATGCACTGTCTGGAGACTGAGACTAATGTAATGTGTATGAAGCAAATAGTTTAGTATTTGTACCACATCGAAGAATTGAACATAGCGAGGAATGAAACATGCATATAAAAAGTGAGGGTGGGTTTAATTGAAAACTATCTTTGCGCTTGGGGCAATGACGCAGCTAGTGAGGTTCTAACCGAGGCGCGTCTATTGCTGGTTGAAAACTATTTCCAAACCCCCTCTTCTGCCTAGGCTTGACTTGGGCAGTTGAGAATTTTTGGAAGGGCTTCCTTTTGGGTTAGGCCCTACAATTCTCAGTAAAAGTTTTTAATTGGGTTAATGTGTTGTTTAAATGCTGCATATTCTCTTTTAGTCAGAAACTGTTCTTGATTAACATTGATATCGTTCAAATGCCAAATCTGATAGAGGCCCAATTTGATAGATGGCCCATTTTGTCATCACGTGCTTGTGAGCAACTTTTTGTCAATTAATCTCGAACTATAAAGTACTCCTACGCCACTGTATTAATTCATCAATCTATTGCCTTAGTTTAACTTTTAAATTTTTTTGGCGAAATGGAATTCGGAAAACGAGGTTCATGAAATTTATAAAACCGAATATTCGACAGATGAGGCATTTTAACTTGTCCACAACTAATATTTTAATTTAAAATTGATAATGAAATTTAAATATAACACAATCATGGATTTATTTTACACTTTTTGAAAAATATTTGAGTCTAAAATTCCATTCTACAATAAAAAGGCTAAATGATCAATTTTCTATACCACCTTCATAAAGAAGATAAATTTAAGAGCTCAATTAAAATCAACTAAGCCTTCCACTGCAAAGAAATTAAAACTTGGAAATCAGACACTTTTCTTTATGTAAATATGCGATATATTTCATCGATTTTTCCTTTCCAACGCCACGTTTGCACATGATCTTACTAATTTACTAGCACACACTCTTTAGTGCATGTATATGCTTATTTTAGATCACGTGTATAATGCACGTGGCGTTGAAAAGGAAATAACGAAGAAAATACATGATGAAGGAGTAATAGTTTTTGGATGATATCAAGCAAAAGCCGAAGTAAAATGCAGGAAACTGAGATCCCCTTGAAGCCTCTCCATAGCTTGAGGAGTCAAGACAATCCAGGCCTCCACTCCTCCACGCTCCGTATCCACACTATCAAACAGAAACACACAGTTCTTATTCGGAACGCCCGCGTAGCTCACCCAAACCGGCTTCCCCCACCCGAAATCCGCTTCGTAAACTGGAAACCTACACATACTACTAAACCTAAACACATCCACATTCCCCTTCGCTAAAAGCTTGCTAATCTCCATGAAATTCTCCTTCGCCGCCTCGAACCCTCTCTCCCCCAACAGCCTCGCCACGTCCAGCGCCACGAAAGCCGACCTCAGCTTCTCCGCCAGCCCTATCCAGCTCGCTTCGCCGCGGCTCTCCGCGAAGACCATTTGGAAGAGGTTTCCGAATGAGTTTTCCGTTAGCGACGGAATTTTTCCTCTGATGTTGACAGGGTGGCACGCCACGGACGCGTCGGATCCGCAGGCGGCGGCGCAGCGGCTCCACAGGAACGCCGTCACGGCCTCGACTCGGCTAGGGTTTGCGATGGAGGCGGTGGCCGTGATTTCGAGTTTCAGCGCGGCTATTGCGGCCGGGGTGAAGAGGAATGTTTTCATTGTGACTTCTGCTGCTAATGGGTGGACCGACGGACTTTTCAGGTTTGGACGGAAATCGGGCGTGTTGCGCGGCGGAAACACTGCGGCGGAGTTGAAGACGGGGGAGATCAGCGAGGAGTCATCACGGCGGGCGATGGCCGCCCAGCACTTGGTGAATGAGCTGAGGCTGTAATGGTCGGCGATTCGGTGGGAAATGCACATCCCGATCGCGATCCCTCCGCACGTAAATGAGGTAATCTGTGTTGGCAAACGAAACAAAAATAACTATAACAATATCTCATATCGATATCTATGAAAAAAGGTTAACTGAAACCACCGTGTAAGTCTATCTACATCGATGTAAAAAGAAAACTAGCACAATTATATAAATCTAACCCTTGTAAAGAGAGAACTGAAACCACTAAATACTGACCTGAACTGCTAATGGCTCTTGAAGAGTAGAAAGAAAGCCAGTGGTGGGAAAAGGGGTGAGCTTGTCCAAAACATCTGATTCGGGAGATTTAATGATGTCCGAAATTCTGGCGTGGGCTTGAGCTTCGACGTACAAGATTCCGGCGTCATTGCAGTCGACGAAGATCTGGCCTTTCATCCGGCCAGCCAAAGGGTAGAACTCTACTAAAGCATCTGATAAAGAGGTTTTCAGCCGACCAACCATCTCATGTTGCTTCATGTTTTCATTTTTGTAGTAAATAATTAATGGGCTGTAAACGGTAGGGATTCTCTCATCAATAAAGGAGAGTTTGAAGTCTCTTAGATGAGTGGGTGTAGGGATAGAAGGCTTAATCGCTTCTTTACACACAATTTCAATCTTCATTATGCAGCTGCCATGAAACTAGGGGATGCAGGCAATGTGTTGACATATACTATATGACTCTGTCAAAACCAAATAAATTAACCAATAGTTGCAACAAGAGCATGTGACTAATGATAGTCAAACATAATTAAAAGTAAAATAGTCATAGACAATTTTTTAATGTTATCTTAAAAGGAAATAAAAAACGATCCTTTCACAGTAGTTTAACGTGGAAAATTCTAAATCTGGAGAAAATCGCTATCCATAAGGATAAATTTATGACTATATGATAATCAAATTTATCCCTGATAAATATGTTATACTAGTTGTTTTCTAATTTTGTAAGTACTCCGTATTTAATTTCTCTTATTTTAATTTGATATCCTTGGTCACAAGATATAACTATTTCTATATTCACTGTGAATTATGCATGTACTCGTACACATGAAATGGTTTGGAATTTTGGATAGCATACATAATTGTGCGTCCTTCGAAGTGTATCAATGAATGATGGTCATTTGATGGTGATTAGGACCGTGGTGGTTACAAAAAAGTGTCAATTGTCCGGTCCAAGATAAATTTATACGTTTTCGTAGATAAGTGACAAGTTTTGGCCTTTGCACATAAAAATTTTGTTGGATTTGCTTCTTAATTTGAATCAATATGACAAAAATTAGAATCAATGCCCAACTTGAGCATCTAATAAAATAGGTACACTCTACACATAACAATAATGGTCGGCCTTTCCGAAATTATTTTATAAATCTTCCCCCAAAACTTGAAAATGTACTCCCTATAAAATTTTTCAATTATTTCTATTTTCGTCCATCCTTAAAAAAATTTCACTTTTCACTTTTATCAACTTTAGTAGTGGACCCCACCTTCCACTAACTCATTATCACTCACATTTTATTATATAAAACTAATATATAAAAATAGGACTCATATTCTACTAACTTTTTCAACTCAGTTTATATTACATTTATTAAAACTCATGGTGGATCTTGGGACAAATTATAAGAAATGGATGAAGTACTATACTGCTTGAACATTGGCCTTTCTCCGTGTTCTAGGGGTAAATGAATAGAAATTGTAAAGGTCATATCATGATAGACTTGAATATCATGATAGACTTGAATATGAGACTTTTGCTTTAGGCATTTACCACTCCACCGTTAAGCAAACACACATATTCCTTCTCACCCTCTATCTATCTTGCAAGAACTCTTGGGAGATGAAGAACAAAATATATACTCCTTTGTTTGCATAATTTAAAAGTCTAATTAATAATCATATTCAAAAGATATGAGACATTTCGAGTGCAGCGGAGATAGAGTATCATTTGTAATAATCAATTTATATAACACATGCTTTGTTTGCATAATTGCATAGTCTAATTTGATAGAAAATACTAAATCTCTCTAGTATATTAAGGGCCTTGGTGACCGGGTCGAGTTAAGTGCGAAGCTCCCTCCCTTTCCATGCGGATGGAAGGACACTGCAGTACTCTCCCTTCTTCCCATTCTAAGTGGAGCATTTTTTTTACACGAAATTTTATATAGTATTGTTTGTGAATTAAGCTTAAGAGCATCCATAACGTTGCGGGTCGGACCACAGCCTGGCGCGTTGGAGGGGAGGGAGACGCGGTCTAAGCCGCGGCTAGGGACTGAGGAGAGGCCTGGGGCCGCGCCCGGTTGAGTCACGTCCCGGCGTTGTTGTTGCTGGGGCCGCGCCCAATTGCGGCCCATCCCGGCGTTGCGGGTGCACGGGCCAGACCCAGGCCTCAATTTTCTGATATTTTTTGCATTTGAAATATAGATCTAGAAGAAGAATGGAAGAGGATGAAGATGAAGAAGAGGGAGAGAGTGATACGAGGTGAACTCGTATCGGGGGATAAGGTGGTTCTGCCACTGAGAGGACGGAGGATTGCTCCGTCGAAGTTACGATAATCACACGCCAACGGTTTGGCGGTGGAAGAAACTTGCAGAAAAATAAAGAAGAAAAGATAAAAGAACGATAAAAGATAAATTGTTTTGATAATTCTTGAATTGATTCAGAAAATAACAATGTTCTCTTATTTATAATAGGAGTATTCAAACTTAATGAACAAGAAATAAACCTAACTTACCGAATAAGAAATAAATATTCTATAAAGATATGATAACTAAATTACTAATAAGATATGAGGGATATTCTTGAAGATATTCCCGTATCAACTCCCCCACCGTTGAAATTCACCTTGTCCTCAAGGTGGAAACCAAGAAACAAGAAGGCACTGCAACTCCGAAATTAGGTTATCATGGAACACTTCCTGACACTCATGATGCTGACGAGTCTCCATCATCGGGCTAGCAAGTTGCAGATACAACTGCACGGCATCTTCTGGCGCGATTATCAATCCCAATCTACTAAAAATCAAGTCGGCACCACTTGGCACAACCACTACATTAGCATCCTTGAGACTATAGTGCTTGCAAAAGGACTCAGCTTTAGCTAAGAAAAGTTTGAAAATAGTCCCTATCTCCTCAAACATATCATTTAGTGAAGTACATATAGCACTATGGTTAACAAGACCCATCCCCTCTGTTAATTCCTTGCTGCAAAGACGAAAAATCTCTTTATCAATTTCAATGACTATTTTCCCATCAAAGAAACCTCCCGCTTGATCCAACTCTATTCTTCGGTCAAGGTGCAACAATAACGCCTTAGCATTGACATCAAAAGGATGAACTCCAATAATTGTCACTTGTGGGAGCACCCGCAGAACGTAGGCTTCAATCTTCTTCCACTCCCGAGCAAAGTTTTGAGATGTACTCCCTCCTGGATCAAATGCACAAGACCCATGTTTTGCACTTAATTAACCGATTAGGCGAAAGCGAAACAATATTTTCCAGAGGAGCCGTGTCCACCTTTAGGCAGTTAATGTGGGCTCGTCGAGCTCCAGCGGTGTCGGGCAGCGGTGTGGCTAAGCAGTCAATAAATCCAATGCACGAAGGGATCAACCGTGCATCCGCGTCAAGGAAAGTTGATCGATGATCAATACCTAGAACATTACCAACATGCCAAACAACATATACACAAGGAATTACCTTCTTCACTTCCTCAATGGAACCATCTTCGTCCTCTTTCAACAAATAAGAATCAATCTTGTTGCTCAACATTGTAATATCCACCCTATTATGCGACTTATATCTCTCAATTCCGCTCTCTACCTTTTTGTCACTGAGCTCCTTAGATGCCTCAATAGCATGCAAGGAAAAGGAACCCTTAAGAATCTCTGCACCATGACTGACATCAGGGGTGCACGATGAGGAGATTGCGGCTTGTAGGAGTTGGTCACCGTCTAATAATTCTCCCTCATCTCCACTGATATTGGGGCTGCACGGAGGAGTTGGCGGGGGCAGATTTAAGAACGGAACAACAACTGCAGCAGGTATCGGGGCGGCTGTGGGGGAATGGCTTGTCGGACTCGTTGCGGCATGTGGATCGCCCCGGCAACGTTCGTTTGCATCTATCCGAGACGCCAAGTCTTTTACAATCGCAGTCAGATGCTCTAGCTGTGAAACCAAGGTTGTCAACGGTAGGTCCGATTCCAACTCCGGCGTCATCGGATATTGCGGCATGCCGAGAGGCTCTGTACCAGGATATGGCGGTGGCTCCGGCAAATCGAAGCCCATATAAGGTGGCTGCACAGGCAGCTGGTCAACAGCCCGTTGCTGGTACGCTTCTAGTCGGTAGTAAGGATTCAGGGTCAGCTCGTCAATATTAGGATTCGAATGCTCAGGTTGTTGATACCATCTGGAATGACCGGCGATGTGGGCGTCGTGAGCAAATTGATTCTGGACTAGTGGGGCTGATGCTCAAATTGGTGGCTATGATACTCTGATGTTTGATAGGGCTCCGGCAAGTCCCAGCAGGTAGATGGCCAGCCGGTTGGGGATTCTTGAACATATGATCTGTACTCGTGCTTCAAGTGATACCAAGGCGGGTACATAGATATCTTCAAGAATATCCCTCGTATCTTATTAGTAATTTAGTTATCATATCTTTATAGAATATTTATTTCTTATTCGGTAAGTTAGGTTTATTTCTTGTTCATTAAGTTTGAATACTCCTATTATAAATAAGAGAGCATTGTTATTTTCTGAATCAATTCATGAATTATCAAATCAATTTATCTTTTATCGTTCTTTTATGTTTTCTTCTTTATTTTTCTGCAAGTTTCTTCCACCGCCAAACCGTTGGCGTGTGATTATCGTAACTTCGACGGAGCAATCCTCCATCCTCTCGGTGGAAGAACCACCTTATCCCCCGATACGAGTTCACCTCGTATCAACTGGTGCTTTCATTGAGAGCCCAAACGGCTCGGAGTGGTGGCCGGGCAACGAACTCGCCGTGACCAACGAGTGCGTTTGGGGCCGACTCGGAGTGGTGACCCACAGAGTGGTGGCCGGGCAAAGAATCCGCCGTGACCAACGGGGAACTTGGAGTGGTGGCCCACGGAGTGGTGGCCTGCCAAAGAACCAGCCATGACCAACGAGGACGTTGGCCCTTAAAGGAGGGTCGAATGTTACGGACTCAATTCCCACATCGGTTGTGTGAACAACTGGTGTGGGGTATATAGACTAAATGGGCTCTCTCACCTAATAGACTAGTCTTTTGGGCTGAGTTCTCCTATTTGATCTGTATCAGAGAGGCGTGCACAGATGTTGGGAAGTGGAGATTATTTTGATTTTCTCATTTTCATTAGGAAGTGGAGATTATTTTGATTTTCTCAATTTCATTTTTTTTAGTTTATACTATAATTTATAATTATATGTTGGAAATCTGGAAGTGAAGCTTTTATTTTGATTTTCTTATTTTGTTAAATTTTTTTAATTTATAATTTATAATTTATAATTTTCAAATTAAAAATGATTTTTTCTTGTTATAATTGTTCAACGTTTTCAATTTATATAAGTAAAATAGGTAGTAGTTATGAATAGTGCAATTTAATAATTGAGACTTGGACGAGGCCTTCATGGTTATAGAAGTTATGGTTTGGGTTTGAAAATTGAGAAATAATGACGTGGAATAGACTGGGCTGGATGCTCTAAATGTAATACAGTAGGATAGAATGACTTTTGCACCTATTTCACAAAGAAGAAAAAATCAGAAAAAATTTAAAAATCACATGATCCTTCTTTTCCTGGAAAGAGAAAACTGCGAATGCAGAGACCACGTGAATTTTGTGATATTTGATTATTTTCCTTTTCAACGCAACGTTACGTACATCAAACTACTCTACTATATATTACTACTAATATGCCATACCATCCACAGTTCCACACATATACATCTTATTACAATATATGTATATGCCATACATACCAAACACTTATTATACTCCTTATTCCTCCAATATATAAATATGCCGTACCTAGCACACACACTTACTCCTTATTACAAATTAATCCATCAATCCTATAAATATATGTGCATTTTTTTATTTTATTCGTCTCATAGAAATATATGCATTTTATTTTTGAAAACTTATCCCAGTTTATTACCCCTATACCTAATTTATTTATAACTTATATCACTATTACACTATAAATAATATGCGTTTCACTATCCACTTACACTATTTTAATCACAGTCTTCTCTTACTTTACTAATTTTGTCATAATTCTCGTATAATATCAATTGCTTGTACTTTGATAAGACGGGAAGAGTACAGTATGCCATACCTAGCACACACTTATTATACTCCTTATTACAATATATAAATATGCCGTATCTAGCATGCACTCTTACTATTATATACTGTATGCTTTTTTTCTAAATCACTCTAGAAGTTGCAGGTGAGACGTGCATAGAGGGGCAAATATCGAAAATAATACTCCTTCCGTTTTTTATAGTTGAGTCATTTTTTCAATTCGGGAAGTTCCTTTATAATTGAGTCATTTCCATATATGGTAATTTTTTTCTCTTTCTTACTTTACTCTCTCTTACTTTATTCTCTCTACTTTATTCTCTCTACATTTTCCTCTCTCTTACTCCCTCCGTCCCACAAAGATTGTCCCATTTTGACCGGGCACGAGTTTTAAGAAATGTAATGGAAAGTGAGTTGAAAAAGTTAGTGGGATGTGGGTCCTACTTTTATATATTAGTTTTATAATAAAATGTGAGTAGGAATGAGTTAGTGAAATATGGGGTGCACTACCAAAAATGGTAAAAAGTGAAATGGGACAATCTTTGTGGGACGGACCCAAATGAAAAAATGGGATAATCTTTGTGGGACCGAGAGAGTACTTTTTAATCTATTTATTTAACGCATCCAACATTCCTTTCTAAAACTACGCGCATAAAAGTTTCGCCTCATCTATGAAGAAACGGAGGGAGTATTTGACAGAAGCTCTATTACATTCCTATATTATACTCCCTATATTATTACTCAATAAATAAATAAATAATACTCCCTTCGTTTCTGTTCAAGTAATTGATTTCTTTTTTATAATTGTTTTCTGAAAATGATAATAAATTAGTTAAAATTGAAGAGAAAATAAAATAAAAGAGAGAGTTGTATTTGCATTATTCTCTTACTTATTTTATCTCTCCACTTTAATTATTTATGACTCCCAAATACATGCCCAAAGCAGTCATTCACTTGAGATGGGATGGAGGAGTAATAAGAACTAATACTATATTATTGTAGGAGTATTTTTTAGAATCGCATGTTATAAAAAAAGGAATTAAAATATAAAATTTCAATTAGCCAAAGTTGACCCTAGCTAGTATAATGGCTCGACTTTTACCCATAAATACCTAGAGATTTTTTTTGTGAATGCACTTTCATATAGTATCATACAAAAATCAAATCTGCAACAAAAAGGAATTATGGCGTTAGAGGTGGAGATAATCTCAGATGAAATGATTAAGCCTTCTTCTCCAACTCCAAACCATCTCAGAATCCTCAAACTCTCACTCTTAGACCAAATCTCACCTCCTGTTTATATTCCCCTCATTTTCTTCTACAACAATCTCCAAAATCTCAGCCACCGACAAATCTCAACGTTGCTCAAACAATCTCTCTCCAATATCCTAACTGATTTCTACCCCTTGGCAGGGAGGATTCATGATAACTCATCCATCAACTGCAACGATCTCGGCGCCGAGTTCGTCGAAGCTTGTGTTCACACCCAACTATCAGAAATCATACAGAATCCGAACATGGAAGAGCTCAAGAAACTCCAAATATCATCAGGGGGAAATGAGAAGGTGATACTAAGAGTGAAGATTTGTTTCTTCGACTGCGGAGGGATTTCCGTCGCCATATCTCTCTCGCACAAAATTGCCGACGGAACGTCCCTCATGGCGTTCGTCAATGCATGGGCCGCTGCATCCCGCGGCGAAACTCTAGATTTCCAACCGTCGTTCGATTTCGCTTCCGTTTTCCCACCCCGAGACCTCTCCGTGCTGGAATCCACCCAGACAGTCGGCATTACACGGGATAAAATCGCGACGATAAGATTGGTTTTCGACAAGGAACAGCTGGCTAAGCTGAAGATGATCAACAGTAGTGGATCGCAAGTCAAGAATATTCCAACTAGAGTCGAAGCTGTATCTTCCAACATCTGGCGACGCTTCATGGACGCAGCGAATGCGAAACACAACGCAACCAAAACGACGTCGTTTGTTTCTGCTCAAGCTGTGGACCTGAGGTCGAGAAAGAGTCCGCCGTTTGCGCAGCACATGTTCGGAAACTGCTCAGGACTTGCGGCCACACTGTTGGGACCGGAGGCGAGTGAGGCCGAGCTGGTGGGGAAATTTAGGGATGCGATAGCAAAAATCGATGGGGACTTTATTGGACAGATTGAGAATGGAGAGTATTTAAATATTGTGAGTAGAACATGGGATATGTTCAGGAAGAGTGGGGTGGAGTTCTGCATCTTCACCAGTTGGTGTAGGTTTCGGGTGTACGAGGTGGATTTCGGGTGGGGGAAGCCGGTCTGGGTTTGCACGACCACGGCTCTACACAAGAATAGAGTGGTTTTGATGAGCACACCATGTGGTGAAGGAATTGAAGCATGGGTTAACATTGTGGAGGAAGATATGAAAATGTTTGAATGAGTGTTCTGCGCAAGGGTGCTCATTTTTCTTTTATTTCATTGTATTTTTTTTTACTTTTCTTTTATAGCCTTAATTATTTCAACCATCTAAAGAATGTGTGACAGTGTCTGTATGTCTCTGACCAAGCACCAAGTGTTATGTATTGAGATTGTTTAAGTATAAATAATAGTAGTACTATATTTTGTACTACATGTATTGAGATTGTCGCTCCTTCAACGGAAGATTTTGGAGCTCTGGCACTGGCAGCATAGGTGTATATAACTAATTTCATATACTAGGAATGTTCTTGCAAACTTGATCTGATCATTTGGAGCTAGACTGACATGGTAGCTGATATGGAGTTGCAGCTAGCAGAGTAGTGATAGATTCAGATAACTAATTGGGACAGAGAAATAAAGTGGAGAGAGTAAAAAAAGAGAGAGGGAGTAAAGAGAGGAATAGAAATTTACCAAAAAAAGAAATAACTCAACTACTTTAGGACAAATAAAAAGGAGAACAAGACATTATATTTTCTAAATTCATTGCGAATTATCCATATATATAAATGATTACATAATCACTTGTGTGTCCTTTGATATGTGGTCACGAGTTCACATCTCGCTATCCGCTTAGAGACTTTCGACCTTAATCTATCAAACTGATCGAGCAAATTTAGTCAGATTTCGCCAAAGGTGTGTTCGGTATACATGTGGTCAAAACAAAAAAAATGGTGATTTGGACTTAGGAGCATGGTAGTTACGACCTCCATCCCGCAATAAGAGTCACACTTTACCATTTGGGTCCGTCCCACAATAAGAGGCACACTATATTTTTACCATAAATGGTAAGTAGGTACGACATTTCACTAACTCACACTTCGCTCACATTTTATTATAGGGAAATTGGTCTCTAAAATCATGAACTTTGCTTAAAATTTGGTATTTCCCATGAACTTTGAAATTGGTATATAATATCACGAACGTTGCATTTTGTTTGGTATTTCCCACGGCATGTTTATTGCTATATTTGACTAACTTACGAGGCTTTTTTATCATACTTGATACAATTAAATCAACGTAGTTTTCAACGTGACTTTTTATGCTACATGTTATGAACTTAAAAAGTGGTTTCAAATATTATAAAACATATCAAGGTTGCCTATATTAAATAAGATTTTGATGAAAATATCTTATTTGAGTGAGTTTGGGAAATACCAAACAAAATGCAAAGTTCGTGATATTATATACCAATTTCAAAGTTCATGGGAAATACCAAATTTTAGGCAAAGTTCATGATTTTAGAGACCAATTATAAAACTAATATAAGAAAAAGTAAGTCTCATATTTCACTAACTTTAACGGCTCACTATTTTTTTGTCTTTCTCAAATCTCGTGCCCACAGTAAAATAAAAGTAGCTCCCAGGAAGGAGGGAGCACAATAAAGTGTCAATCACTCAATTGTCCGGTACAAGATAGATTTGTACGTTTATTAGTAAAGTGACAAGTTTTGTGGCGTTTGCACACTTCTTGAACCGATAAGCCAAAATTTTGAATCAATATATGCAAGTCCCGAATTGAGCATCTAATAAATTAGGTACAAATACCTACCAATCAAACTAATCTTAATTCTATAGGTTGAATAAAAATTCAGTTGACCTTTTAATATAATTGCCATGCTTATTGTGTGACTCACATACAGGTCGGCCAGCAGAGATTTTTTTAAAAGCGTCAAAACTTAAGATAGGCTATTAGAGAATGGTTTAAAGAAATCAAGAATAGGTAGACGCTTTAAAAAACAAGTATAGTCAACTTCATTACAATTTGGAAAGAAGAAATACAACCTAAGCTCCAACTAAGTGTCATCATCATCACTAGGAAAGAATCAAAGAAATGTTAAAAATCCACCACCGCCGTGGATCATATTTTTTGCACACCAAATCAACATTAAAAAATAAAAAAGGAAAGCAAAATCCAAATCCTGAAGACTACTAATACATGAAACAGTGATCCCAGGATTCCACCTTATTTTTCACTACTCCAAAGCATCCTCATCAAATGCATTATTGAATCCATGGAGGAATTAATTACCACAAATTAAAACCCCATATTTCAGCATTTCCAGCACGAAGCAGCAATAATAGGCTTAGATTTCCACCCCAAAACAACACACCCTTTCTCCTCCACAGTGGTGTATCCCTCCCCAGCATTGATGCTGCTCAGCCACTGCTTCGCCTGCGCCGCTATCTTCAGCGGCACGGGCTGGAACCCCGCGCGGCTCATCCTCCTCCGCCACTGGTCCACCCTCTCGTGCCTCTCCACCCTCGCCGGCCCCTCGCAGCTCACAATGTTCTTGATCTCCTCCGCGAAGTAGAACTGCTCCATTTTAGCCCGCCTGGTGTCGTACTTGGGCAGCACCGCGTCCAGCGAGTCGAATATGGCGGAGTAGTAATGCAGCGCCTCCATGAACCTCCCCAGGAAGAAGGGCCCGTTGTGGCTCGAGTCCTGCTCCACCACCACCATCACCTTCGGCGCCAGCTCGTGCACGATCTGCAGCACCGAGTTCAGCGCGCCGCGGCTCTCCTTCACCACGCAATGCAGCTGCAGGATCGTGTTCACCACCACCACCTCCCCAATCTCCACCTTCACATCCTCCGGCTTCAAGCTCTCCAAATTGCTGTGCACAACGGAGAACTCGAATTCCACCCCTGCCTCCGCCGCGCACGCCTCCAGCTCCTCCCCAATCGCGATAAATTTGTCGCGGGAGAGGCCGACAGCGGTGATGCGGAGGCGCGCGGGGGGCGCGCCTGGCCTTTTGGCCAGGCTATGAATTAGGTTTCGCCATTGGTGGCCATGGGGAAGACCCAGCGTCATCCCCAAATCCACCACATGAACTAATCTCTCTCCCTCAAAGGCTTCCAGTATCGCAGAATTCGCCACGAAATGGCCGAATTGGATGTAGGGGCATATGTCGTAGACGAGGCGGAGCGCCTCCTCCTTCTTCTCCGACGCCGCGTCCATGATGTTCATCTTCGGCGCGGTCGGGTACCCGGCGGCGCCGAGAGGCTGCACCATGGCGAGGCGGTCGGCGAGGCCCTGCACGAAGCAGGACGCGACGCGCTGGAAGGCCGAGCCGAAGACGAGCGCCTTGGCGCGGAGGTCGGAGAGGAGGAGGGAGGCGTGGGCGCGGTCGCGGCAGGCGACGGCCTCGGCGCAGGAGATGAGCTGCTGGACGAGCTTCATCTCGTCGGCATTTCCCTCGGCGCCGTCGCCGCCGGGGCCGTCCAGAGCCTCCGCCTCCTGGTAGAGCTTCCTGTACGACTTGATGCGGTCGCGGATTTGCGGGCCGCTGCTGCTCAAGCTGGCGAAGCTGCTGTTGCGCGGGATGAAGTTGTTGGTGGTGCTGCTGCTGTCGCTGAGCTCGCTCAAGCTCGGGGTTTTCTTAAGGCGCTTGAAGTCGCCGGCGGCGTCGTGCAAGGTGGGAAGCCAGATGGCGCCGATGACGTCATCCAAAATGGGGAAATTTTTGAAGTCGTTGTCATCAAAGGAATCTTGAGGTAGGACACTATAAGTATAAGCCATGAAGTTAAATATGTTGCGATCAAAGTTTATGCGCTCCAAATCTGCAGCAAAGCTCTTGAAAGAACCGCTTAAACGAAGAAGTGGCTTATATAGAATGAAAGAGTGGGCCCACCAATTTCTTGTGTTCGTGGATAACAATGATTTTGGCGACGGGCGAATTTTAAATTGTTTGTATAAATGGCTGTCACCTGTCAGGGAATTTTTATGCAAGTAGTATATAGCATAGCTCAATGATATTTATTCTACCTTTTTGTGTATTATAAGGTTTACGGTTTTGGTTTGTTGCGATTTGGAGTCGTATAAACATAGTATCCTCCTATGGTAGCACGCATATTTTGTGGATTCAAACCGTAAACTTGTAGGTTGTTAATTCCTAAGCTACTCGATCAATACTTTACTTTTATTTCTCTGAGAAGAGATGCTGCTCTGTGTTTAATTAAACGTCCATATTGTTCTTCATTTAGTTAGGCCTGCAAATACGGATGTAGGATGTCAAATAATACCCAATCATACTTGATACCCGATATCTGCAAATGGAAATCATGGTATTTATTGTACGTGGAATGTTAATCATTGGGATACCTTCGTCAGACTGTACAAATCTATCAGTAGAAACAACGCTTATTGTAATTGGTTACACCACAATATTCTTACCTATATTTGGAGTTAAACATACATTTTACATAATGATCATTTGATTAATCAGCAATGAGCCAGTGAGCATTTGATTTGGAACTTGGAAGTACGATCCCCACATTTACAATATGGCGGCTCATTTCTAGCCTACAGTTTGCACATTCCAGTTGTTTACAGACAGACACATCTATATACGCATACACTATGGTTCATGAGCAAGAAGATGCATCAACCAAAAATCATACACCACCTAAGGCACCAACCATGCTGAGTGAGTCAAGAAAAAGAAGAAATAATTAATTGAAATTGCAGGCAGTGAGTGAGGGTGATTCATTTTTCTTTACTAGTACTATAATTTGCCTGATAAAGTAGATCAGTTTTGAAGGTATGAGAGTATTTTGTTTTGCATCACATTCTGGAAAATACATGAACGGTTGCATTAGCATGCATGCTCGGATTAAATTGTGGCATATAAAAGTTTATTAATTAAATTTTTTTATTTTACTACTATTAATCTATACTAATTATATTTATTTCATAATTTAGAATCAATTATGAATATATAAATAGAAAGAATGGGGCACGGTCGAGCCCGGGTGCACCCATGAATCCGAAACCACCTTTTTTGTGCTCTAAATTTTTAATGTGTAGCAATAAATAAAATCGGTATAGTAAATCAATAATATTACTATGTTAACTTTATGATGATTTTAACAAAATTCTAATTGAATATGTTATATGAAGAAATTTGAATAGTCGCTATGCATTGTGATCTAATCAAAGGAAAAATACTACTTGTACTAACATAAGATTTTATACAATGTGATCCAGGTCATGCTTTACATGTAAAGTGATATTCTATGTTGGCGTTCGGTTGTCATGACTAATAATCATGAGACTATTCATCTAAGATTACGTTGTGGGATTATTTTAGTTGGAGGGGGGGAGGCTATGACTAATTATCATGAGACTATCCATCTAGGATTAAGTTGAGGGGGTCAATCATATGAACCAAACATGATACATATTTAATCATGAGATTTAGTCTTGTCAACCGAACACCCCCTATCCCCTATGATCATTTCTTATAGCATTAGATTGATGTCCGTGTAGTAGAAGATGGTAGCAATAAAATCAAATTTCATAGCTGAGAAAAAAGGGAATTACCATAACTAATTTTGTATTAAAATTAGTTACATAGCATTATTCATATACATCAGATTGGCATTTCATCTATGTGGCTCTCATGTGATAACACGATAGCACTAGGCTAAAAACACTCTCTTAATTAGATGATAATACAACTACTAATTTGAATCATTAAATTCGAAACCTAATGGCCATGATCATAACAGATATTATCAACACGTTAGCATATGATCATTACAATTCCGCCATGGATTAGAGGTGTATAGATAAGCAAAATGAATACCACATATATGACGTAGCAATGATATCATAGTTCTGTCAGCTACCTCGTCTATGAAAAGAAGCTTCTTTAACGCAAATTAACTATTGGAGAATTAGTCATGTTTATGTTGTTAATTAATCAAAATAAAATGCAGATTTGGATTCTTCTGAATGGAATATCGAATGATCGTCACAAAGTTTACTCTTCGTCTATGCAGTCGGCATAGTATATCTAAAGCCAACCACAAGCATCTTACTTAAACTTTTTTTTTTCTCTATTTTATAAGAGGAACAATAATATTATAATGGTGTTCCCCATTACAAGCGATCATTCACATCTGAAAATATAATAGGCAGCTGGATAGAAATTATGCAAAAATAAAGCAATACTTGGCCATAAACATGGTAATCCCCTAAAATGAAGAGTTCATGCAAAATCATAGAGTGATGAAGGAGCAAATTACATCAGAGATCAGTACTACACGACCACAACGAGTTAGCAAGCACATTTTCAACTCTCAGAAACGAAGACGCCAACAAAGTACATTTTCTCATAGCAGAATTTGTTTGATTTCATAAACAAGTTATCAACATATAATGCCTTGAGTTAACACGGTTGTGGTAGTTACCAGCGAAGTCTCTGCCCTTTCGACAAAAACACGAGCAGTTCCAGTTGCACCTTTGATTTGCAGAGTAGAAGTCAACAATAGGGTAAATCTATGTCAAAAAACTCCCAGTTATCATCATCGTCATTGGTATCTTGTGTCTTCTTGTTTGAAGTCTCTGCTTTGGCCTTTGGCTGCTGTGGCCGCCTGATCACAGACAAGTTCGGGATTTTAAAGAACTAATGACATTCAATATATCGGAGACGTACAATACAGAGTGAACTAAATAAGAATACTAAAGGTCCATTCTAAAATTGTTTCCTCATGTTTGCTACCTATCCTTTTTTAGTTTAGCATAAGAAAAGGGCAAATATGGAGTATATACATAGGGGAAGTTAAAAGCAAGAGATAAATAACAAAACTAATCATGTAAAGTTCTTAGCCATAGAATTAACCAATAATCCTCAAACAGCCATTACCAGATCAAGCAATTTGGTTGTAAAATTGATAAGTTACTCAAGGGTGCCATGTAACTGTATCACTCTATTGAATATAACTCATATGGTAACAGAGTGATGTTTACCCATTTAAATTCTAGGATCAGAATCCAAAATTCTAGCAGCCAAATTAAACCTTGACAAAATTCACAAACAACAAATTTATGTAAAAGAAATCAACTACTGTTCGATATTAAATCGACAAAACCAATACAATTAAAAAAATTTAACATTTGAATCAATTAACAGAACCAAACAAGAAATCGGAACCAAGCGAACCTTTTCCGGTTGCGACGCGCCGCCTCGCGCGACTTCCGCTTGCGCTTGTCTTGGCTGCACTCGAAAAAGCGGCGGCGTCTGCACTCCCGGAGCACGCCTGCTTTGAGAACCTCACGGCGGAAGCGGCCGATCAGCTTCTCTTCGTGCTCATCTTCACCCACGACCAGCGTAACGTTGGAAGCGAAGAAAAGGGTGTTGGAGAATGCGAGCGCGGGGAAAGCCACCGAGAGAGAATGGTTTAGTTGTTGATTTTGGTGTTTGAGAGAGAGAATTGAGGGGTCTTTCAAGGGGAGGAGAGGAAGATTTGATTTTGGGGGTCGATTGGTTTCAGTTGGATTGTGAGGGGAAACCCAGAAGATGTGATCGAGCTTGGAAACCGCCATTCATTCCGATCGTTGTTTCCCATGAAAATATAAGTACTTTCAAATTAGGGAAGCTGGAGTAGCCAAATTCGATTTTTAGATACTTTTATTTGGATAAACATATGATTGAGTTGATCTTATGATGGCAGTATTGTTAAATTATTTAACTTAAATATGTTAATACTACGTAAGAGCATCCACAATAGCGGCTAGCCGAACTATTGCAACTGGCCAGCTGAGAATCGGCGAGAAAATTGACGTGGGCTAGCCGATTTGAGGGCGCTGGCCGCCATTGTGGCGTGCCGATTGGCCAGCGATCGGCCAGCGCCAATTTTCGTTTTCTTTTTTTTAAAATTTTTTTGAAAACCTATATATACGCGATTTTAGTTTCATTTTCATTTGCACCACTTGTTTTAACGCGAGTTCTCTCTCTCTAAATTTCTGTACAAGAGCAATATCGAGCGATGGACAACAACAACGAGTCCAGTCTGGCGACGAGCGGCTCTCAGACTCCCACGGTACCCGTGGGATCTGGATGGGGCCAGATGGGCGGGCAGATGGGCCCAGGGTTTAACGTCCCTTGACAACAGTTGATGGGGGATGCAGGGGGGGAACCAGGGCGGGATGCCGTGGGGGATGCCGGGCGGGGTGCAGATGAGCGGCGGGCAGGCAGCGCCGGGGTGGGGAGGTATGCCCCAGATGCAGCAGAAGATGATGCAGCAGATGATGGAGATGATGTGGCAGGGAGGGATGCAGCCCGATATGCATCCTGGGATGCAGGGGCCACCGGGGGGGACACGGTCTATCGTCCCTCTCTTGATTTTTTGACGGCTTCGTTTCACACGTCGACCCAAGTGGAGACGCAGTTCACTGGCGATGACCTTTTGTCATTGCATGAGATGGGGATCGATCTCGGGGAGCCGGAAACTTCCGTTCCAGCGGGTCGGGCCGCGCCGAAGAAGAAGAAGGCCAAGGGGAAGGGGAAGGTGGTCGGCGAGTCGTCGCAGCCCGCTGTTGACACCCCCACGCGGAGGAAGTGGACGGAGGATGAGTACGCCGGCGTGGCCAAGGCGTGGTTGTCGGTTTGCGGCGATCCGCTGGTTGCGAACAATCAGCGGATCGTCAACATGTGGGCGAAGATTAGAGCAGCCTACGAGAGGAACTGCCCACACGGGAAGGACTATAGCGGGGAAGAGTCCGGAAGGGGTGGGAACGGATCAGGGCCGCGGTCAGCCAATTTTCGGGGTTGTACGCCAACGTCCTCCGCCAGCGAACTAGTGGGCAGAATGAGGAGGATACCCGGAGGATAGCGGAGAGTCAGTTCCCCTTGCCGGGGAAGTATAAGGAGTTCACCTTTTGGGAATAATATGTGTTGCTGAAAGACTCCGAGAAGTTCCGGGCGGGGTGCGACGCTGGGTGACCGAAGAAGCAGATGCTGAACTATTCCGGTGACTACAGCGGCAGCAGCGGCGGATCTCACGACCTCCCCCCGGATGCTGAGGAGTTTTCGTCCCCTCCGTCCTCTACTCGTCGCCCTCACCCGGTTGACCAAAAGCGGGCGCAACGGGCAGCGAGGGGAGGATCCCCCTATCGCCCCAGGAGGTCATCTCGGCACCCCCCCACGCGCGTACACCTTTTTCTCGCGTGCAAAAACAGAGGAACGGATGTTCGCGGTCTTCCAAGAGTGGAAGGCCGCAACCGACCCCACGGAGAAGAGGTTTTTCTACTCGATGCTCGAGAACATGCGGGTGGATTTGGATGCCTTGAGGGCACTGGTAGGGGGTTCAGACGCGGGCTCAGATACCCCGGGTGGCGGCGGCGAGGACGGCGGCGGCGGCGACGAGGAGTAGAGAATGGCAGGGCTCGTGTGTGGAAGCCCTTTTTTTTAAAAAAAAAATCATGCATTTTTTTTTATCTATGTACCTTTTTTTTAATGAAATGAATGAATTTTCCCATATATGTCTCGTAAATTTAATTCTGTAATTTAATCATAAATTTAATTCCGTAAATGTAGTTGTTTTTGAATTATTTTTATTACGGCTGGCTTATGGCTGACCTATTTGAGTAAATGCTGATGTGACAGGTGAATTTTTAGTGCTGCTGATATGACAGGGAGAGAAAATGACTAGCTTATAGCTGGACTATTCTTACTGTGGATTGCTCTAAGAAAATGTGAATTAAAAGTAATTAATGTAAATTACACTGAATATTGTTAAAATGAAATGGAGCATATAATAATGGACATCCTAAAATAATACGGCAAAGGAACATACATTTTTAATTTTGTAACTAGTAGGAGTACTTAAAATAAGACAAAGTTAACACATTTGCACAGTAGAACGATATCATACAATAGAGTAAGGTCAAAATTGGTCTTAAACTTTTGGATTTTATGGTTCTGAATATATGGTAATTTGATCATTTTGGTCCTCTGTTAACATTTACGTTAGAACAACGGATTTAAATCCGATTTTGACCAAATTTAAGTTTTAATCTGTTTTTTTATTCCTTAATTATAAACACTAACTATTACTCCCTCCGTCCCAAATAATTCGACCTAATATTCCATTTCGGGTTGTCCCACATAATTTGTCCCACTTCACTTTTACCATTTTTGATAGTGGACCTCATATTCCACTAACTCATTCATACTCACATTTTATTATAAAACTAATACTCCATCCGTCCCAAGGAAGATGACTCCTTTTTGGGCGGCATGAGATTTTATGCAACTTTATTTTGTGTGTGAAATGAAGAGAGTAAAGTAAGAGAGAGGGGATAAAGTAGAGATAAAGAGGTTTCCATTTTAAGTAATGAGTCATCTTGATTGGGACAAATAAAAAAGGAAAGTGAGTCATCTTTAATGGGACGGGTGGAGTATTTTAAAAGTATGACTCACATCTCACCAACTTTTTCAACTCACTTTTCATTAGATTTCTTAAAACCCGTGCCGGGTCAAAGTGCCGGGACGGAGGGAGTATTAAAAATATTCTTTTAAATATAATTAGAAATTAATTATTCAGGAATATTTTGAATATTTTGAATATTCAAAATATTTTTTATTGACGGATTTGCAGTTAATCTGAACCCAAAATTATTTTAAGTTTAATTGACGGATCTGAACCCAAAAAATATTTTGAATATTTTGAATATTCAAAATAGAAAATGACTGAAGTTTAATTGACGGATTCGCTACCTCGACGGACGTGGTGAAGAAGGCGGAGGGGAATGCGAATCTGTGGAAGAGGAGATTTAACGGGGCGCCGATTCAGACATTGCAGATCGGAAAGACTGATATTGCTGTTTCTCTACCGCCGACTCTGACTCCGTGTAGAAAGAATTCGAGGTGATAATCACCTCTAATTAATGAAGATGTAAATGGATTCAACAAATTTAGATTCCTTTTATTTTTTTATTTATTACTTATGATTTTAGATTATGCTATTGTCCCATTTTCGCAATCATAGTGCAGTAAAAATTTTTTTTATGAATTTGTAGCTAGTACGCGATATTGAAGCTAGTTGAAATATCAAAAATATATTTTTGCAAATTACTTAGTATTTTCATATATTCACCACCAATTAGTTTTTCAACTAATTTTATGGAAGACTAAAAATGAAATACCCAAGATCATTTAGTTTAGTTCTTAGTTATGAGAGTTTGACGATGATTTATCGTGATATATATGTTGGATTAATGAGGTTATTTTTGTTCCCAATTATGAAATTTATTTGAGTAGGAAATCTGTGTTATTTTGTTCCAAATGAAAAATAGTAGTAGTAATTTGTACTAGCATCTAATTAGTGAAGTTGAAGAGTTTAATATAGTGATGACGAAAAATTAACGATAAATATTCAAAATATTTAATAGTAATCTGCAGTTAATCTGAACCCAAAAAATATTTTGAATATTCAAAACATTCCGGAATAATTAATATCTAATTATATTTAAAAGAATATTTTTAGTAATAGTTAGGGTTTTTAATTAAGGAATAAAAAAACAGAATTAAAACTTAAATTTGGTCAAATTCGGATTTAAATCCATTGATCGTTCCATATGTTCAGGACCACAAAATCCAAAAAATAATGTTTAGGACCAAAAAACGTAAAATGATCATATATTCAGGACCAATTTTGACTTTTACTCTTTACAATATTCATTTAAACAAACCATAGCAGAGTTTCGTGGACTCTTTATTTCTATTTCATGCGTCTATTTCCTCTTTGTTTTTAACTAAAATAAAGTAAATGAGAAATATGAAAATAAATGCATAGCCCTTGTGTCTAATCATCTCACGTAGAAAAAGGGCATACACATTACACAGATAAGTATGGACCAGTCCAAAATATCGACACAGTAGCATCACCAAATATCAGGGAATCAGGTGCACTAAGAAAAAGTTGCTACAAGATCCGCATTGCTTCATCTAGTACTTCAACTTCTAAAGGCTAAGTTAGCTGCACAAGCAGCTCTGCATCACTCAGGATTCAACCAGATCCATGTGTCACGTCGACTCTAAAGACACACAATGAACTATCTTCAACTTGAAACCGGCATTTGTCCCCAGGCTTAATGTTGTTTTGCTCGCAGAAGTTAGTCCAGTTTACAGTTAATGCTCTACCACCAACATATTCATGGTACATAACCGGCCATATCCTTCCTACTGAGCCTCTCAGATATACAATAATCTGAATCATCGTTGGACGAAATCTCAGCTGAGTCCTCCATCTTCCTAGAGGTAATGTAATTGGTACCGGCAGCTCCTACATAAAACATGGCAAAGAGGTAATGCAATATGCACAACATAATAAACTGAAGATATAACAGAGCTGATCCGAAATAACAGTACTGAATACCCATCTAACTTCTATCTGCAGTTTGGCGTGGTTTTCAACAACGCAGCATAAGTGGCTCAATGATGATGATACTATCACTAATAAATTGCAACTGATGTGAGTCGGAGCACCAGAGCAAAAACTTTAATTTTGTTGTTTGTACAAAGCCAAATTTCAATGCTACAAATAGGGACTATTTCACATCATAAATATTATGATCAGAGGTATGCAATGTCTATGTAAGACGATAACAAATACCAAGGGAGTTAAATGCAGTTCAGAATACCACAAGATATAACTATATTTAAACCAAACTTTTTAGAGAAATACTATCTCAAGAGAGTTTTCCGCAATTATCCTCAAGGATCATAAATGCTTTTTAGAGGTTGCAATTTAAGAAATATGATAAGCCCAATATACACATCTTTCACCATCATCTATCGATTATATATAGCGCTAATGATAAGGAGCAATCAGGGGAGAAGCCATGATGAGGCGAAGCCATCGATGCATTTATATGGGTATTAATAGCAATCCACAATCAATACGAAAGGAAAGGATGACAAAAGCAGAATACCAGGTATAGTTTGCTCTCTATTTCAGCTGAAAATGGAGGTAAAAAGGGATTGGTAGTATCCAATTGGTCTGTTTCATATGGCAGATCAGGTTCAGTTTTTACTACTAGTGGAGAAATCATCTGGGGTTCGTTCCATGTCATTGGTGGCTCCTTTCCTGCAGCTCATGGAAAAAATGTACAGACCACATAGAACATATATGCAAATACATAGAAAAAAACATTACATAATTAAAATGTGAGAAGACTAGAACGCACCACCACTTGGTAATTGAGGAAACACATTGTCTTTGTCCTCCATCTTGATACCTTTCGTAATAGTAGTAGCATGTAGTCCTGTATTGTGTATACTGTTATTAAACCAGTAAATGCAACTTAAGACATCTCTTCATAAAATGAGACATGTATCATTTCTCTAGTAAGTGAAACAGAGGACAAACCTAATGGATTTTTGACAGTTGAAGTGGAGACGGAAGCATGTTCCCTTTTTGCAATCTTTATGAAAGGAGATTTGCTTATGGGTTGTGCTTTGTCTAGTGCAACAGGTATCACTGCTCAAGGAAGAATATCATAAGACATTAATTGTATATTATAATATGTTAAAAACAGAATGAACCTGAGTCTAGTCTAAGCACAAGTTGCCCTACCATCTTGGAAACTGCAAACATTATCCAACTCGCCCTTCTTCATTTTTCTGTTATCAGAAGTTTTCTCATAAAACTTGTTCTTGAAATCACCACCAGACTGGCCACCCTCTTGATGTGAATGCGGAGCCATTTGAGTGTCATCCACATTCTCTTTAATCTCATTTCCATTTACTGTATGAGAAAGGGCTGTTTTCACATGCAAAGCTTTCACCAACTTGTCACTAGAAAGTTCAGCACTGTTACTTGTGATAAGAGTTTCCTTGTTCACAGCCACTTCAGCATTCTCTGCATATGTCTTAGTCTGCTCCGCTTGAGCTGGGTTGGTCAGTTCCAGAACCTGATTATAAGAAAGGGATAATTTTGGGCCTGATGCATTATCTAAGTTGGCATCATGCTGTTCAGTTTCAGTATGAGGGTCTAACATTGTGATTACAGCTCTCTCACATTCCTTTGCATCTGATGTTTTGTATTCCATCTCAAAGCTTAAGTCATATAAGGAATTCCTATGTTCTTCGTGATACCAATCACTATTGTTGATTATACAAATTGGATCCTCAATGTCCACAGGTATCGGAAGAAGTTCTGAAACCCCCAAGCCAGCACTTTTAACCACATGCATGGTTTTACGGTTTTGAAATTCATCTCCAGTGATCGAGATTAATTCATCGCTTGAATTTACACCAACTATCCCACATGATTCATCTTCTGAAGCTGTTCCAGGGTCTCTTCCACGTTTTTTGCCCTGGCGAGCCATGTTATAACTGAAGTTTGTTCTCTCACGGGCGCTTTTTCCATAGATTTGAACAATAAAATCACTTTCCCCATAGTACTCAAATACCAAGAACTCTCCTGCTTTGAGACCGTGGTCTTGAAAAAACTTTTGCCAACCCCTTTTAAATGCAAGGGAGCCTTTGACAAGGGAAAGTGTTACAGACCATTTCTGCCCATTTACATCCACAATTTGTGTTTCCTGATTAGTCAAGTGCTTCATTATTTTTGCAGATCCCGGAGGCAAGCACTGCAAAAGTTAAGAACTTTATTTGTTCGTTTCAACAAAAAGCTCACATTCAAAATGCAAGATTAAGCCCGTAAGGGCAGTACAAAGTAATCCTTTTTAGACTCTAAAAGATTCATAGATTTTAATCTGTGTGGGATAGGCATGGACATGGCAAAAGTATCTTGCATAGCACAGTAGACACAGTTCTCAACCATGCAACCTATTTAAATGTGATCGCATGACCGGACTAGCATCATTAATAATTGAGATACGGAGCCCTTAAAGTTTACAATGATTCTCAAATGCACCTTAAGTTTGTGCTGGGCCAAAAAAAGTCCAAACCTTTACATTAATACTAGAATTACACCAAAAAGTTGACTGGTGCAAATGGCCAATAAATTCAAATTTTTGGAGTTCTTTATTGGATTATAGAATTTAAAGCATGTATTTTTGGAAAAGCTCGAGACCGAAGATACGCACTTTGTAGATACATGTCAATATGTAATCTTTTATATTTCCCCATGCTCTAACATATTGAAATCAAGCAGTAAAAAAATTGTGATAATAGATACTTAGGGCTTTTGCTGATAAGCTAAATGGACAATGGGATTATGGGAGATGCTTTTAACATGAGGTAGCCCCAAATATAAAAATGTAAGTCACATGCAAGATCCACAACTCATTTAACTAGTAATAAAGTCAGTATTTTAATAACTTATCAAATTCATGGCAACAATAATAAGCCGATAAATAAGCCAGTAAATAGGAGATTACAACCAGCCATGCAGGGGTAAAAGTAGAACCAACGCAAATACTTATTTGATTGTGCTAAGTAAGTTCACATTAAACTGTGTGCAATAGAACATATTTAAACATAATGCATTGATGGTCTCTCTCTATAGAGAACGCAAAATAACATACTCACAAAAGCACATAATATAAAACAGAATCACATAAGATCCTTAATACCCTCAGTCCCAGTTTGGAATGATACACTTTTCCATTTTAGAATGTTTCACATTCCACTAAATTAATGGAGTACATTCAAAGTGACACATTTTCGGATTTTCCTTTTCGGTAGTAGTATAGCACATTCGAAGTGAATCATTTCAAAAAACAGAAACATCAATCTCCCCACTTTATTCTCTACAGCTGAAAAAAGAAATGATCCACTTTAAATGGGATAGAGGGAGTGTAAAAGTAGAGCTCAAGCTTCAATTATTTTTTCCACTTACTTTCTTTTTGTTATCTAAAATCGCACTCAAACTTCAACAATTTTATCCATCCACTTTTATTTTACATTTCTTAAAACTGAATCAAAGTGAAAGGGACATATTAATAGTGTGTGTGTGTTTTAGTACCAGAAATTGTGAGCAGTCTTTGCCGAACATGATTTTAAAGAAGCGGTCGATAAGTGTTGGCTGCTTCCCGTGAGATCTCTCGCATTTGATGGTGCAGTCAACACATGCTATGCCTCTTGAAACCATCTTCTTCTTAAAATAACACATTGTTAAATTGTTAGCTATCACATTCCCATCCTACACTGTACAGCAAAGTTGGAAAGTAAAACAAAAATCTCAACAGACTCACCGTTATCCGGCGACGACTTCTGGGATGTTCTGCCTGCACCGGTGACGTGACAGGTGGATTGAAATGGGGGAGTGTACAGCTGTAGTCGCTAAAACTTAGATTGGGGTAAAAAGTAAAAAAGTTAATTTGGGCTCTTCGTAAATTTGGCGTGTCAAACAAATCAAACGTTTTCCCTCTAAACTGTATAATAAATCTTGAATGGATTACTTATTTTAGAAATCAAGATCATTAAATGTCATGAGCTTGGAGAAATTATAATTTTTATCATATTGAACTACTCCCTTCGTCGCGAAGAGTTGAAAAAGTTAACTGAATATAAGGTCAACTATAGTGAAATATGACAAATTTCGTAGAACGGACGGAAATGGAAAAATGGAATAAATTTTTTGGGAGGCACGAAAATGAAAAAATAGGACAATCTTTGTGGTATTCTTTGTGGTATTACTCTATGTTTGAATCAACCCAGAGTAGTGTAATACTCCCTCTGTCCGCGAATAGGAGTCTCGTTTTTTCATTTTAATCTATCCGCGAAAATGAGTCCCGGTTTATTTTTACCATAAATGGTAATAAGGTCCCACCTTTCACTAACTCATTCTACTCACATTTCAGCCTTTATTCCACTCATTTTTTTTCACCTGCTTTTCTTAACATTTCTTAAAACTCGTGACGCTCATAAATGCGACTTTTAATAGCGGATGGAGGGAATATTTTATTAGTAATCAAATTTTGTACTTATATGCCACTCTATCTATAGCATTTGATATTATCATTAGATCATTTGAGAAAGAAGATAATCCTTCTCTTCAAGCTAAGATGACACTATTTATTAGCTGCAGAAATTATCAATAGTCTTTGCATATATCTCAAAATTCCAATCCATACCCACCATCCCCAAAACTTACACATTTGTCTTACACACGTTTTAAGAAAATAAATAGTTGATGGATATGTTTTGAGTGGTTAAAGATTATTAGCAAGAAAATGTGTGATTTTATTTTGTGAACAAGAGATGCTTTTAAAGTTAAAATATTGAGTACTAGGCCATGATTTAAATGAAAGATGTTATACTACTCCGTTTCCGAGGAACATCAAATGTATACTCCCGAGGAGTATAATTTTCAGAGACAGCCTAACCCTATAATTTTATCAAGTTATTCGGCTCGAACCCTATAATTTTATCAAGTTATTCGGGTCAACCGATGGATTTCAAGCTATAATTTTATCCAGTTATTCGGACAACAAAATCTACATTTCTTGTTTCAGTAACATCTTTCTTTATCTTTTGGATTCAGGCCAAATCATCATTAACTGCAAACATTCACCGTACTTGGGGTTGGTTCATAATCTCACAAGGCTAAGATACACGGTGCAAAGTTATTCTGTTCATAGTAAAAGTCAGAACCAAGATCAAATATGAAGTGTTGGTGGTCACTACAAAACTGTATCTAGGTAATAACACAGTCAAGCAGAAGTTGCATGTCCAAAGTTTAAAATCTAGTGTGACATGAAAGGATTAAATTAAGACGTGACAAAAAGAGTGGATAGTTCTCTAAGTTAGGCTCAAGCTTCTAAGCTTTCATTTCCTTGCTCCAGCATTACAGCCGGTTGATCAAAGGGAGTCGGCAAGATGGCAAAGTTTGATGGGTGATCATATTTACAAGCTGGTCCATACTTGCAAATCCCGTAGCGGTGATAGTGCGTGCAGATGGGCTGATCCTGCATTGTTAACAAGAGCAATCAAAAGTATTTTCAGATAATGATATTATCAGCAAGCTCCGTCATCAGTTGGAGATAATGAGAAAGATGCTTCCAACAAAACCTAACTTCTAGTTTTCATCTTGGATGACGGTTGTTAAAGGCACAAGAAAGCTTTGCTTAGTGTGCCCCTAAATGGAAAATTCAATTGAACATAAAAAATCTTACAGGTCTAAGAGGCAAGCCTTTGTCGCTGAGAGTGTAAGTGTTTGGTTTTCCCTTGATCACACGGCTTTTTGGGTGATGAAATTTGCAATTTGATCGGAATTTGCAGTCGCCAGTTTTTATGAAGAAACTGCATTCTGGTTCACCAGGACGCTCTGGATATTCTTCAACTAGAATATCAGGCTGACGACGCATGGGGAAGTTTATCTCAGCTGGTAGATTGTTCAGGGCAAAGGCTGGGGGTGTTGGCAGGCCCTCAGATGCGGAGTAGGTTGCAGCCTCAAACAAATCAAGAATGAAATGGAAGCAGATAAGACAGAGCTAAAGGGGGCATTATACGGATAAGCTATAAAACTTTAAAATAAACCAACTGGCCACCACACACAATCACATAAAACACATAAAAAATTAGTACTATCATTCAGTCAATAGTCCTATCACCTTCAAGGGAGAGATTAGGAGAGGCGACATATACCATCTAATCTTTATCTATAATTCATAATATTGTGGAGTGAACTCCTAAGTTAAGACCATTTATTGAAGAATCATTAATTATCTTTTCATCTAACAAATGGCCCTCTGTTTTACATCGACAAATACTGCTTTAATCTTTTACCTGATTGTGGACTCTTCAGTTAACACCATTTTCAAATCTAACTCAGAAGGTATTTTCACTGAAATCCAGGTGACACAAAATGACAAAATAATCAAAATAAAGAAATCTGACACCATGTTTAAGTTTCAAACTCATCCATCAACCTTTACAATAGGCTTATAGGAGCTTAGTGCTTACTGAGAGCGTGAAAGAAAACTAGACTATATAGACTTCACCAATGAATCAACCACAAGAACTGTATTTCCACTAAATAGTACTCCCTCCGTCCCCGATTAAGAGTCACACTTTTCCATTTCGGTCCGTCCCCAATTAAGAGTCACACTTCATTTTTACCATAAATAGTAAGTAGGTCCCACATTCCACTAACTCAATACACTCACATTTTATTATAAAACCAATATAAATAAATGGGTCCCACATTCTACTAACTTTTTCAACCAACTTTTCTTTACATTTCTTAAAACCCGTACCCGGTCAAAGTGTGACTCCTAATGGGGGACGGAGGGAGTACTCCCTAATAAACATATTCACTTTGTTTTTCCCTATTCTGCTGACTACATTCCAGAGACTCTAGGAAGACTCACTTGTGTATCTAGAGCATATTGCCATATTCTACCAAACAAACCATGTACTAGTACTACTAACAAATGGAATAACAATCTTGTTTCACTTCAACAATAAGGAAATTAGATATTGTAGGAGAAACCAAAATAACAAAACATATGGATAGCAATTCTGGTTATTTGTGATACCAAACCTACTTTCCGGTAGACTTTCATACTATTCATAAAATTAACTTACATCACTTTTATGCACTCAATTCTTAATAGATAAAATACTGGTATATATATTGAAACTAAGTAAGTAAACTAGATCAAGCAGAACTGAAACTATATTGTTTCCATTTAGCTATAAATAATTTCTAGATTCCAAAAATGGCCCACCAAGGTGACTTTAAAAGCTAACAAAAAATTATTACAAATAAAATAGAACAGATATTTTATTCTTGACGATCTCTACTTTGCTAAATACAGCAACTAGGTGTTTTTTGGAGCTAAGTGAGCCACTCATTTGCTAGAGCGTTACGGCACACCAACAGATATAAAAGCAGACCAGCCAGAGTATGCATATCTACTAGGAATGAAGGCAACACAACAGATTCCTAACTTCTGCATAAATTATCGCTTACAAAGGACATCCGGATAATACTCGTAACTCCTTAATGAGGTAGACTACACTATTTACTAAACTCTTGCTGATAGAACTAAGTAGCATTGGGAATATCAATCCCACCTACCACAAATGTTTTCAGCAATTCAACCAAAGAACAACAATAATATTCCATACATGACTTTGACTATCCAAGAAACAGGCCTTTTTTTAGAAATTAATGAGGTCAGTTAAGAACCAAGTACCACTTGTTTGATGGAAAGAGGGATCGATTACTTTGTGTGAGTTTAAAGAACACAACCACAACAGACACAGTAACAGAGAGTTTTACACTCCCTGACCTTGACAAGAACTGCAATTTTTACACTACCATCTAAATAGTACTCCCTCCGTCCCACAAAAGATGTCACACTTGAGGGACGGCACGGGATTTTAGGAGGTTTTATTTTGTGTGTTAAATGGAGAGAGAAAATATTGTTTTTATATTCATGTGAGAAAGAACTTTTTCCAAAAATGGAAATGTGACATCTTTTGTGGGACAAACTAAAAAAGGGAAGTGTGACATCTTTTGTGGGACGGAGGGAGTAAATATCTTACCAAATAATTGAAACAAAAGTAGTGGGTGGTTATCTGAAAATAGTATCTGCGCAAGGTTTAAAGAAAATAGAAGACATATACCAAAATACTGAACCATGTAGGATGATAAGCAAAAGTTACCTGATACCCGTTCCAATCCTGGTTTGAAGTAGGAGCACCTGGGGATGGTGGAAACATAACTGGTACGAATGGAGAATTCTCATTAAATGCTCTTGGTGAAGACCATGAAGTGGGAGATGATGAGGAAACAAATTGTGATGGAAAAGAACCCCCATTTCCATATCCAGAAGAGGAATCACCACCAACAGTGACTGGTTCAGGATGATGAAATCTGCAATTCAATCCATATTTGCAGGACCCAGTGCGCATGTAGTAGGGACACTCCTTTTCTCCCTGTAATGAAGATTACTATTACCAACAGACTGAGTCGAGCCAAAAGAAACTAGTCAAACTTTGCTTTGGATATTGCTTAAAGTTCTCCATAGCATCACAACTAGATATGTCAGTCGAATTTTTCCCGTGCCTAGCTACTAGGAACTAACAGCGAACTCTAAATTTTTAAGTGCCTAATTTAACGAAACTCAACATTTTCAGCTTTAATTAGCTGCATTCCCTATTGATCCTGATTCCTGAATATATCTATGAACCAATCAAATGCCACTAATTCGTTTAAATCAAACCAAAGCCTAGATTAAGGTAACAAAATCCAAATATGCATGAAGAACATTTCAAATTCTGCAGAAGAGACATACAATTCGAATTGGCAACCCTAAGAAGTTGAGCTCTGGTGTTTGGCTTGTCGAGCTTCTGTCTGAACCATGAGAGTATTTACAGTCCTTTCCATATTTGCAACCCGCTGATGTCAGATAATACTGCATTACATACAAATAAATTGCCACATCAGATAACAAATTACAGGGAAAACTCAACCTGTGTATAATAGAAAAAAATATCATCAATATAAAGCCTCATGCATCAGGCAAGAAAATAGATAATGGCTAAGAGAAAATTTTATGTTCGATTATAAATGAACCAAACCTATGCTGTATATTATTCTAAAAAGCTTTGTCTTGGTAGCAAGATGAAAAGACTCAGACTATCACACTGTACATCTAGTGTCCAAATGGCAAGAAGTTATCAGGAGCCATATTAAAGAAATCAAATTTACATGGGCCCTGTCAGGAATTAAGATCACATCCACTTGAAAAGCAGATAAAGCATTTTCCACAAAAGTTAAAAAAGAAAAGAATAACTTTTAATAACCTTGCACTCAGTCTGCCCTCCCCTCCCTGAGTTCTCTTCCCTGTGATTTGTTCTCTCCTTAACATTCTGCAAAAAAGTAAACATATTTATGATTATAATGAACGGTATATTAAACATTATTGGCATGATGTGGTCTAATCCAACTACACAAACAGACCTGGTTCTTTCTCCTAGGAGGATGATTAAACTTGCAATTCAACCCAAATTTACACGACCCAAATTTCATATAAAAGGAGCAATCCTCTGCATCAGGCCTCATAGGATAGTTAATCCTCCTTCGGCTATTGTTCTGATTAAATCTCCCAAACTTGGACGCTCCATCACCAAAATTAACAGCTACATTACCCTCCTTATCCGCATCACCTTCATCAATATCATTTCCACCTTCGAAGCTCTCCGAATCGTTGCCATCCTTTTGTTTTCCAGCATCATCCCCTTCGATGCCCTCCAATATCACGCTAACCCCCTCGATGTGGGCTTGCTGGATAGTAAGCTCAGACAGCTCTCTCTCAATTGCATTTAGAAATTCCATCTCTTCATCGAGGGAGGCGGTTTCATCAAACACCTCCTCCCGCTCCGCCTTCGGCGGATCACTCCCTCCACCAGGGGCATTTTCAGGAATTTCAGGCTCGGGATTGATCGGATCGGACAGAGGCGCATCTTCGAGCAAAAACCCTAACCCTACCTTCTGGATTGGGGGTTTTTCAGAGGTTGATGGTGGTGATTCAGCCATGGCGGCCCCTCCGCATGTCAAACCCTGGATCAAACGCCTCTCGCTCCAATTCGAGTGATGAATTGATCGAGAAAAGTCAATAAACCGAGTGAGAATGCGCGTTGAATGGAAATATAAGTGTGGAGTACAGTATTTACTGACTGGGGACGGAGCTTAAGCCTTTAATGGAAGAGACTCAAGCTTCCACTTTCTTCTCGCTCTACACATATAACCTATGAGTAATTTTCTGGTTTTATGGGTATAAATATTCGTAATTTGAGGTTTTATGGGATAATTACAGATGAGAGACATTACGTGTCATTAATTCCCAACTAAATATTAACTAACCTTTATCTACACTTTCTTAAAAAAATTAGTGTTATTTGTATTGTAAAGGGCGAAATGATTATTAGTATTTTATTGTGAGTAGTGTCAAAGTAGAAAAATAAGGGGTAAAGCTAATTTTCTAGAATGGACAAAAGGAAAGTGTTCATAATTTTTTATGAACGAAATGGATACTGTGGAAAATAGATTTCTTTAACTATTCTTTACAAAAAATCTATTGTTGACAAAATTCATTATATGAGATTTTCCTATTATTTTGAAAGCTTGTGAGTTATTTCAAGTTTTGTTAGTTAGTAGGAGTATTTATTAGTCCCTTTGCAAACGAGAAAATGTTCTATTTTGTCATGAATGATGCTTTTCTTTTTCGTTAAGTAGATTACTCAAATTTAGAACTTAAGCTTCATGCAGATGGCATGTAATCTTAATCATTCCAAAGCTAAAATCGTTTAACCACAAATAATTAATTCCATAGTCATTTTATTATTCGGACCACGGTCTACTTATTTAAAACGTAAATTAAGTTTATCATATGCAAAAATGCACAGAAACTAAAATTAAGTATATAGAGAAGACAAAGATAACTTGCAAAATTAAATGTGAGAAGAGAGAAGAAGTACTCCGCGTAAACTTTAAAACGATACTAATTTACTGCAAGATTGGTAAAGTAAAAAAATAAAAAGAAAATATATTTCAATAAAAAATGAATTCCATCTTATTAAAAATAAAAAGTTTTTAATTTTAAGAAATAAACAAAAAATTTATAGTTTCTATTTGCATATGATAGGTTTTCGAGGGAATGCAAGTGCAAATATTAAAGTTTATTTTATGCTGTAATTTTTCATGAAATGAAAGTTTAACTCGTGAACATCGAATTTAATCTGAGTATTTTAACCTCAAACTTCAGTTGGGGTTGGGTTTTCAATTTTGGTTCGGATTGAATCCAAACCCAACTGATTTAAACACAGTATTTTGGTAGAAGTCGCCACTCTACCTCATCACCTGCACTTTCTCCGGCGGGCGCCGCCGCCTGCTCCATTGAAGCCGATTCCACATCCCTGCACCTTCTCTGCCGTGGGGCCGCACTCCGCCCCGTTCTTACCGATTCGGTACTGTTCTTTCGTTTTGTATTTCAAGTTGTGTGTTTGTTAGTGAGAAAATGTGGAAAGATTCAAACTTCTGCTGAGTGTTGTCTTGATTCGTGAAACATATGAATGTTTTCGGTTAAAATTACTAATGTCTCATCTCGAAACTTCTTTACTCAATTGAGAAGGCCTGTAGATGTTTTTAGATAACTATACCTAAACTTATTAGAGAGTGGAAGGCCTGGGAACCACCTAGATAGATGGACTCATCGTGATTTTGCTTGAACTGCTTGTTGAGAGGCTACATAGTAGAACTGGCATCTTATTCAAAACAAAGTGAAAAACATAATCTCCCATGACTTATCAGAAATAGTTTAATTATCAAGCAGCAGATTCCAACATCTTATAATTGAAGGCATAGTTCTGCTTGATAATTGAAATTTAAAAACATAACCCCCCTTATCATAGGCAAAGGAATAGTTCTGCTTAATGACTGAAAATTTTATATATTTTTCAAAACCGAAGTATATTTGTCAATAAGTTTTTTTTGCCTAAGATACATGTAATTCAGTGAAAGTAAACACCAAATATAGTGATGCACATTAGGGCAACTAAATTTTATTTCACAAAACTGTGTGGAGTGATATTAGTTTGATGTTAAATCAAATTTCAGTATCTCATTTTGTGATTTTGTGCAAATGGTTTTAATGTTAGTATGATAGACTCCTGAAGAAACGTGGGTTGGCCATTTCTCAAAGTAAGGACAAACATGCAATAGTATTTGGCATACCTTAATCTGAATTTTCTTTTTGACATGTTATAGCCACGTCTGTGGGCTTGACACACCTTTTATTAGATAAGATAAAAATGATGTTAGCTTATCAGCAAGACTCCATTACTGGACGTTTAAATTGATACCAAAATGCAGGCCATAGTGTTCTGTGCTCAATATGATGGTTGTACCTTAATCTGAATTTTCCTCTTTTATGACTTATTTTTTCCCTTGTATCCCTTCAGTTTTGCTTCATCAGATGCATCACACAAAATCTGTTTTTGTATTTTTTTTCTGGCTTAGTTATATTGTGTATACCATGATTATGGCTTTCTGAAAATGCCAGCCTCCGGATTCATGAATGTGAAAAAAATCCTATTTTTGGCTCCATGTGTTTCGAGTTAGTTTTAGTTGACCATGGTCTTTTGTCACCTCTGTCTGCTGGTCCTTATTGCATGTCCGGTTTCATGAAAGAATTATTGGCTTAAAATAATTGAATTGTAAATGTTCTATTTTTTTTTTTTTTATATTTTTGAAGTCCTCTTATAATTGATTCAGTTTCTTTTCTGCATGCAGATTGGTTTTTGCTGATTTTATTTAGAGATTTTGCTATTAAAATCTCAAATAGTTTTGTCAGAGATGTATAGGAAGATACACTACCATATCTTTTAACTTCTTTTGTTTGAAAGAAATTAGTACTAGTATTAATTTTCAAGGACAAGCTCTCAGTTTACACTTGGAAAGTGATTACGCTTTTAGTTGCCGCTCAGTTTTGGAGCTAGAATTCACTCTTTATTTGCATTCCATCATTCATTGGTTCACATAAGGAAAACTCTTTCCTTATATCATGTAGTTAAGAAGCAGTCCGGGAGTCTGAAATGTGTAATAAATCAAAGAAGCTGACCTACGCTGTGAGTTGTACGCTTTATTTCACTTCTTTATATGGTTTACAAATTTGATTATTTTATTAGTTATTTATTTATGTTAACTATTCTTTTGTTTCATTTGTATAGTGAATCTGTATAGCTGACTTATCGTTGTAAAGTCGTATTTAGTTACTATGCTATAGTTTACTACACTTTATTATGATTAATGGTGTTCTGAGTTGATTAATTTATTATAGTTCTGCACTTCTGCTTTAGTTTCATTTGTGGACCTGACATGCTTTATAACTCTTTTCATATTTCGCCTTCAGATTCATGGACAACAAAGAGCATATTGAGAAGTTCAAGAAGTATGAGGCTGAATCTAAACAGTATTTGATGTCAAAATACTTCTCAGACAAGACTATTTTTGGAGGTAAATATTGATGCAACTAATAATAGATAGAGACCTTGATTGTAAATGGAAGTATGCATTAGATACAATTAGAAATAGTAGAGGAAGCCACTTAGTGCTATTTGTTGCAATGTCTGCTCTTACACACTTGATCTTATCTGATAAATCTCTTGTTGACATGATAAACGAGGCAAGAAGTAAGGACTTTTACCAATACATATCACAACCTTCAATTTCCTTGTTATCTTAAGTTATCCTCTAGCTCTCTGTTTACGTTTTTTGATTTCATGATTGTCGTCCCTTATATTTTAAGTGTTGGAATTTTAAATGCTAGACTTAAAATATACATCAGCTAGTTAAAAGATAAGCACAACGAAAGGGTGATGGTTAAAAGAAGACATGAATGCAGAATGATGTAGAAGGCCCATGATAACTTCTATGTTAACTGGGTTCTTTCTGTACATAATCTATTTCATTTCATGAATGGTGTTTAAGTTTTAATCTTAAGGAAGAAAAATCATTTTTATACATACTTTTTTGCTGACCCAGTAAAATCCGAAAGTAATTTCATTGTCGGAATATTATTGACATTATTATTAGTGCTACGAGTAATCAGTTTGTTGTCTGCAGGCAATATATTCGATGTGAAGATGAATATAGATGGACAAACTATTACTGCTAGCAGGTAGAAAGGACTATCTTTCCCATTCCAATACCTTAATTTATGTTGATTTTTGCTAAGTTTATTGTCTGTGGTGTAGGTTGCCACCATACCAATCTTATCTCGATCCTGCGACTTTTGATGAAATGATAAACAAAGGGTCAAGTTCTTCAGCAGAAACTCCAACAACTAGTACTTCAAATGGGAAGCCTTTGACCTAAGGTCACTTACATCTAACTTCTTGTATCCTGTAGTTGATTTAAAATGGATATTGTAGCAATGTTTGTGAATGTTGTTCTGGTTGCTTATGTGAAGCTTATTGTTTTTAAGCAAACTCATGCGAAGTTGTTTTCACGTATGTGATGATACAGTCTCTATCTTTGCAACTAATTACTTGTGCTAAATGTGCAAAATCCGTCTTATGTTCATGTCATGATATTGGTATGAAAGCGTATGGTCGAACCAAGAATTTTGTATTTCGATTGAGATAATGCTGGAAGGGTCTTTCTACCTTTCACAGACAAGGGAATAGAAAGGAGACGTGGCTTGTATAGATACTGGACTAGAACATGGTTTCTAATGTTGGAATATGATTCCTTTTCCTAGGTGCATTTATTTGACCAATAATTCTGGCATATCCATCTTTCGTCTGTATTATTGTTGATATGCCTTCTGTATGTAAGAAATGGGCTCATCGAAGTATAAGTATCCTTGGCTGGGCAAAAGTTATTAGTCTAGACTCCATTTCGTTAGAAGTGTATCATTATTCTTGTCCTTTTCCCCCTCAAATAACTAGTTGTGACCATAGATCTTGGAAATCCTTAAGGGGTGACATACTGACATTGGAATATTCAGCAGATCTATTTATCTAAGAAGAAAGACTAATTTCTTCGAAAAAAGAGAGACTAATTAATTCGATGAACAAGAATACAAAAATAGAAAATTGAACTCAAGTGCAGTGTAACTTAGAAAGAAGAGAGGGAAATGAAATGAATTATATTTGTAATAGCAAAAGCTACTTCCTAGTTGAGAGGAATCTAGAGAAGGAGAAGCAACATTCCCCAGCTATCACTCTGCGCTGGGATTAATTATGAGCTTAAATCGATCACTTTTGGTCCGTAGTTGTCCTTGCTTCTCCAGCTCCATCTTCCGGGCAATGGCAACCACATATTCAGAAACACGATCAATCTCCAGTACCTCAAGGCTTTTCACCAGTACATATGGAATTTCTTCAAGCTCCTTGCACTTCTTAAGCACGAGGCATTTGAGCTTAGGAAGAGGATTGCCTGACGCTGTCCAAACCTCTAAGTCCGTGCATTGAATGTGCAAGAATTGAAGAGAAGGGAAGCTGCTGCCAACTGCATCCCACAACTTACCCACGAATGCATTTTCTTTCAACTTGAGCACCTCAAGATAACGAAGCTCCCCCAAAGTGGACATATGCTTCCAATCCAGAAATGTGGATGACAATTTCAAGAATTTTAGATTAGGAGGGAATCTGTCTGCTCGAGGAAGACGAGGCAATGGTTTCAAATAGTTCATCTCAGGATAAACATCATGTACCAGCCTCAACTTTTGAAGAGAAGTTAACTGTTTTAGATTAGTTTCTAAAACAATGCTTAGTTGCCCACGAATCCCCAAATCCTTCAGGTTTAAGGCCCTGTTGAACACATCCTCTGTGCAACATTGGGCCGACAACAGACTGAGTGTCTGTAGATTCTTTCCAGCTTCACCTTTCACTTCCTTATCAATAACAATGGCTGCTTTCGTCTTCAAATGCCTTAGCTGCATCATATTCCATATGTCTGCTTCTATATCAAGTGTACGCGACATTGTATCAACTCTTATAGTCTGTAGATTCCAAAGCTCAAACACAGCACTAGGAAGTGCGGTGAAGTTGTCACCACATAGAGAAATGTACTTTAATTGAGTTAGCTGAGTAAGCTTAAAGGGAAATTTGGTGAACTTGATGGGGTTCACATCTAACACCCTCAGCAGATTGAATGAATCAGGAATCGATGAAGTGTACTCTGGTGGTAACGTGATAGTTTCCTTGGAAAAACACAAAAATGACACAACCCATGGGCCTTTTGGCCTTTTACGGAGGAAGTCGACCACATTGGAATGGATACATAGACGATGATAGTTCCTTATTTCAGAAACAGATGGATTGAAGACTCCTTCACTTGATTTTTCAACCTCTTGGAACAAATTGTGTTTGGTAATGGCAGCCTCATTTTTGCAGAACTCACGTATCATATCATGAACACGACATGTTTTGACATCGCCATTGGCCGCTGTCTTATCAACAATGACTAAGTTTCTCTTTATAAGGTCCTTAAGATTGTCCTCTGCCAATTCTTCCAAGGTTTTCTCTGTATTTTTCTGTATGAATCCTTCTGCAACCCACAGACGAATGAGTTTCCAAGTCGGGATATCTGCATTTTCAGGAAACATACCTAAATAGAGAAAGCAATTTCTCAAGTAACGAGGTAGCTGATCGTAACTCAATGCAATGATATTCTCAACAATACTGTCATACTTGAAGTACATACTCAAACTAGCTGATATATTCTCCCACTGAATTTTCATATCACTAGTTTTCGGGTATTTTTCAACAAGAATTCCTGCTATAATGATTATTGCAAGCGGGATTCCTTCGCATTGCTTGGCTATAATACTCCCAATCTCTTCCAACTCTGGTGGGCACTCATCAAGCTTACCAAACACTTTTAGCTGGAGAAGCTCCCAACTTTCTTTGGAATCTTGGACGCGTAGCTTGTGGGGTTCCCTCAAGTGATTTGCTTGCCTAGCTACTTTCTCATCGCGACTTGTTATCAAAACTTTTCCCATTCCATTACTCCTTGGCAATGAATTTTCAATAGTTTTCCAGATCTCAGCTGTCCAAACATCATCCATGAACAACAAGAAATTTTGCTTCTCGAGATAGAACTGAACCTTCTGAGCTAACTCACCTTCAGTTAAAACAGACATGTCTAGCTCAGTGAACCTTTCTAGAATGGTAAGAAACACTTTCTTCATGCTGAACTCTTGGGAAACGTTAACCCAAATCAGAGTTGAGAACTTATACTGAATTCTTGGATCCCGATAAATCTTCCATGCGAGAGTTGTCTTCCCGAAACCAGGCATCCCAATGATAGATATAACTTCAAGCTTCTCCGATTCTTCATTGAGATATCTGATGAGAGTGTCTGCCTCATCTTCAAAACCAACTACATTTTCTTGGCTCCAGGAAATCTATGTAAGAAGCAGAATCATATGTCAGAAACTAATGTAACTGATTGTCACCTATTCCTATTGTACTGAAATGAAAAAGGAAAAGGATAGACAAAAGCTGTACTCATGTATATGTTTTTCATCTTTCTCACCTCTGAAGGATTTAATCGAAGTTGAAAGTCATCATATCCAAGGCTCTCCCGTTCCTCTGATATTTTTTCTGCTGATATCTCCAGAGAACTACTACAGTATTTCAAGTCAATAACTTGAAGAGTTAATATCTCGGCAAAAGCCATTGGAAGCTCCTTCAGCTTTAAGCGTCTGAGATGTAAGTGCTGAAGAACTGGAAAATGGGTATGTTCTGCTTCCCAAATCTCCAACTCACATCCATGAACCAATAGGAACTTCAGTCGACAAAACTCTCCTTCAACTGGATTCCATTCTTGGCCCTTGGCAGCATTAGTCCTCAACTTGAGAACTTCAAGATTAGGCAACAAACCAATCATGGACATATCTTCCCAGGGAATGAAGCAATTTTCCAGAGTCAACTTTCTAAGGGAACCTGGGAAGTCAATGTTCCCAGATAACTTCTCATGACCTCTGATGCCAAGTGATTCGAGTCTATCAAGATGGACAAGATTGCGCAGGTAATGTGTTCCGAAGCCATTGGTTCTATAACCATAAGTAACCCTCAGTTTCTTCAAATTTGGGATTCTTTGAATTATCTGGTCAGTGCATCTGAAGTTTAGGACTGTCGAAAGTGTTTGTAGGTTCTCAAGAACTACAAAACTTTGGTCATCCATTTGGGCATTTGGAGGGTCATTGAGGATGATTCTTTCCATCTTCAGATGTCTAAGCTGTGCCATCTGCCAGAATTGAGGAGGTAGAAAGACTTCTCTATCAATAACTAAAGTTTCCAGATTCCAAAGTCGGGATATAGATTTCCAGAGAGAAAAATTCCTTAATGACATATCCATGGCACAAGCAACATATCTTGTGTTGATCAGGTGTAAAATCTCATCAATGGAGTAGAAGTCAACTACATCAAGTACCCGTAGCAAACGATACTTACGAGTAATTTTTCTGGATTCCCAATATAAGCTGCTTAACAATGATCTGTTAAGAGGAGCCAGTAGCAAGGGAACATTTAACTTCTCTTTCCTTCTACAGGGCTGAATACTGATGCGGCGCTCTCTTTCAATATGTGGTGAGATATTCAGTTTATCAAACTTTTCAATATGCAGAAAGTTGTCTTTGTGAGCTTCCCTCGTGCAGAGGTCCCATATCATATGATGAATGCTGCAGCTCTTCAACTTTCCGCTACTTCCTCGCTCACAAACCAAAACAAGATTTCTGTTGATCAACTCCTCCAAATACTCCTTTGCGGTCTCCTCTAAGGTCTTATTGCTAGTCGCTCTAATGAATCCTTCAGCAACCCACAGTTTGACGAGCTTGGACACTTTAACTGCCAAATCAGCTGGAAACACAGAGAGATAAAGAAAGCATGGCTTTATATATATAGGCAAGTGACTATAACTCAATGATAATATCTTCATGCATTGGTCATCATTTCCATGGTTTATGGCAGAAGCCACATCTGCATCAACAGATTCCCAATATTCTCTAGTCATTTTAGAGTTAGCAAGAAGCCCACCAATGACAACTATGGCTAGAGGTAGTCCACCACATTTTTTCGCAATACTTTTTCCAACTTCCTCCATTTCAACAGGGCAGCCATATTTTGCAAAAACCTTTTCACAAAGTAAATCCCAGCTTTGTGCATCATCTAGAAACTTCATTTCATAAGGGCTGCAACTCCCAAAATATACCGCCAAGTTCGACAGCCTTGTGGTTATCAAGACTCGACTTCCATCATTACTTGGTGGAAGGAACCTCTTTATGTTGTCCCAAGCCTCAATATCCCACACATCATCCATAACTATCAAATGCTTCCTCCCAAAAAGCTCTTTATACAGTAACTCTCCTAGTTGCTCATCACTCCTCTTCTGCTCATCTGCATAAATATTACAAATGTGATGCAGAAGGCCTAGAAGAATCTCTCTTGCAGTATAAACCTGGGACACCGTTATCCAAGCACGTATAGGGAAGTAATCTCTGATAGTAGGATTGTTGAATACATTTGTAGCGAGAGTGGTCTTACCAATGCCTCCCATTCCAACAATCGGGATGATCAGGCGATTCAGTTCGTACGTGGTGATTGCACTCATAACTTGCAACAACTGCTCATTGAATCCAACCATGGTCTCCTCCCTACTCAAGGGAGGCCGTGGGGATGAGGTAGCCATGCGGGAGTTATTCGAATGCAAATCTTCAACGCCTTTCTTGTCTATGATCCTGACCACCTCTTTCTCGAGTGAATGAAACTTCTTTATCACCCTTGGTATCTGATTCTTGTAGTTGATCTTCCCCAACTTTTTCACCATTGCATGAAGACCTTTAACTCCATTCAGGCCACGGGAACTCTCTGCTCTATGGATGGGATACTTGTCTCGGATTTGGGTGACCACATGAGATTCAATGATATCTTCAGCTGCATAAGCAGCTTCTGCAATCTTCTTCTCCAACTCCCGAATTCCTACTTCCCTGGAATAAGTTTGAAGAGAATCCAACAAGAAACAAACTTTGTGCTGTAGAGACTCGATCTGGTCTGTAGGAATGATGATCTGATTGAGAGGAGGTGGATGCAGAATTTGGTGTAGAACATGAGTGAGAGAAACTAAAGCTGCGTAAGCAGCCGCCATCACCGGATTATGAGAGTTTTCAGATCAATACAGATGGTGTAGAAGACTAGACTGTAGCCACAAGAAATATGTTAGATGAATTGTTTCTGGTCAGTGGTAGGACTTGTTTAACAAGTGGTCGTCGCGTTGCCAGATCAGCTACTGCTGAGTGAAACAAAATGTTGAGTGGTAATTCACTATTGATTCACTATTAACATTATTTGATACTATAATTAAGATAACATTGCAGCTGTGTTGATAAGATTACTGAAAACTAATTTTAAATCTATAATGATAATTTATCTTTACTGAATTTATATCTAGGTCAACCCAAAATCCTAATCCCAATTCCCAAGCAAAAAAAATTCTCCATTATAAAATAAAGACCACCAATTCATCAGAATGGTCTGCAATCCGGCAAATATTCCGGTTATGCTTTTGGGTTATAAAAATTAATTATACTCCGGAGTAATATTTTTTATTGATTTATTAGGCTAATAGTAGTATGTAAACTTCAGTTGAATTGACATCCTTATTATTATTATTATTATTATTATTAATATTATTAATATACATATAATAAAGCTGGAAATGACAATGTTTGCAACTATGGCATTAATTCGAACATTATGGCCTAATAGTATACTTGGTTTTATTAAAATGAATGACCAATATTTGTAGCCGTCTCAATCAATGAATGACAATATTTGTAATCGTTATTTCCCCCATATTTAGATCATCCAATAAAGCAAATTGCAACGAAATGAAGAAGAGCATTTCACGTAATCAATCTACACCCCTAAATTCCGCATCAAATTTCTAGACTTAAAAGGGAAAAAAAAAATAAAGGAAGTTTGGCTCGGATAATTTTGTTGAAAATTAGATTTACAAAAAGCCTCCAAATAAAGAATCGTAACTGCTAACTCAAACAGGGTTGTAATTACGTTTGCGATCAATTATTTCCCAAAACTCTTGATACGCAGATATATATAATGTGCACTTTCATAACAAATATATACGCTATTATAATTAACAACCATCCATTTACGGCAATCATCAAATTTTTACATTATAGTAATTCAAGCTTGATTTATTCTTTCATTCCAAGTTAAAGTAAAATAAGATTAATAAACCGAGCTTTTATCACTATATATATCTAATTTGAAGATTTAAAAATCCCAAATATACTTTATGATGTACTATAAACTTAAAAAAAATACGTATCAAGAAGGATTTTTCGAATAAAAATTCACATATAATTACCGTATATATAGAGAGAGACTCCAAATTCTCTCAAATATACAGATAGTATTAATTTCGATGGAAATTTCGAAATTATTATTGTTAAACTTTTTGGTGATATGTTGTTTAGGTTTGAGGGGATATTGTGAAGTAAGCGGCGGTGGAGAGCAGCTGCCATGCATTCAGAAACTGTTGCCCTGCCAGGCGTATCTGAAGGGATCGGCGTGTCTGTCGCCGGCGTCGGCGTGCTGCGTGCCGCTGAAGGAGATGGCGAGCAGCGACGCCCATTGCCTCTGCGCCGTCTTCAACAATCAGGCCTTCTTGAAAAAACTCAATGTCACGCAGGAAGATGCTCTCAATCTTGTTAAATCTTGTGGTGCCAATGCTGATATATCCATTTGCTCTAAAGGTTTTTTTCCCCCCATTTTCATGATAATTTAGTAAAAAATTTGCTTTCATTTTTGTATAAATGTGAATAATAGTACCACCAAATTGCTAAACTTGTGGTTCTTACCTAAAATATTTTATGTCACAGGGAACTTTTTACAATTTTTAATCTCGTCAAGTGAATGCTTATCTTGTCAAGTTGAGTTCACTTACTAGAAACAAAAATTCACTTCCTTTTTTTGTGATATTTGTCAGAGGCTGCACCACCTTCTGGTCCACCATCATCTATTCCATCTGCACCTTCTTCAAATAGTAAGTTTTTAAGTAATTTGTTAATTTGTTTAGTGGATTCATATATTTCTACAATCGCAAATAGATGACAATTATTTGTTACTACGATTTGCTCCATGGAAAAATAGATGCTTATACATTTATTTACAATATGAAATGGTATACAAAACTAGGTTTGGTAAGCAATAAATCTGCATAAATTATGTGTAGGTTCGGGAACGAGTGGGCCGCCAAATCAAAATGCAGGCATCACCACTGTATCTCATGCTGGAGGATCTCTATTGTTGCTGCCCTCCATTTTCGGTATTATTGTTTCTCTATTTTAGAGATATTTTTAACAGTTGAGAACTGGGTATAGCAATGCGATTCTTCATGACTGTAACATTTCTCTTCTCCAATTAGTCAACCTTTTTCTTGAGGGCGACCGTAATCAACTTTAATTGCACTTTACTACTCCTACTAATATAGTAGTAGTAGTAGTAGTATAAGTTAAAATTCCTTTGATTGGTTGTTTCAATTAAGAAAGTCTATCAAATAACAGTGAAACGTACATAATACTATTGTTCAAATTTGATCTTTTTCGGTGGGGAAATAGTAGTGATTTAATTCAAATTATAAACCAATTTCTGAAAAAATCAATTGACCTAGTGTTAATTGACAAAATTCAGTAAAAATTGGTTAATCGAACCCATTGAAAATAAAATGTAATCTTTTAGGCACTTTTATTTAATTCTAAATCATTTTCATTTTTGTTTTATGAATATATATCAATTTTATGAAATTGTGACGATATTATTAGGGCTCGTTTGTTTGTGACGAATTGCATTTGCATTAAATAATTCTGCGAAGAAATGTATGTGGTTGGTCCCACCGGTTGGTATTATTTGTTGGCGTTTGCTTTACAGTTTACACTAATTGCACGTCTGTTGACCAAATATGTGCACGTGGTTGGACATTTATGTCCTCCATATTTTTTACAAATTCCACCTGCTACCCCCAACACATTAGACGCGGCAAAACCTGAAAAGAGTTGAATTTCATTTACCCACCAAATTTGGTATATGTTCACGGCAAGAACTTGGTTTAAATACACTCCAAACATCCAATACATAGCTTGCTACAAGTTGATGTCGCTGGAGTTTTTTCCCACTATGGATCTAACGAATTAGACATACTAACCTTAGAAAGTCAGACCTCATATAACCAAGACAACCGTGTTGGGGGGGAGACAGAAACAACAATACCTTCGTCGTTTGAAGAAGATGACGACGAAATATAGGCCCAGGACGGCGACAAAGCTCTCGATGTTCAGCACGCAGACCACAACTCTCTCTAGATTTCCGACTAGAGTGAGAGTCTTCACTAAATGCACTTTTCAAAATGACGACCCATTTTGGTGAAGGAGGGAATTCGAAATTTTCAACGACAATTTGGTAAACTCATGCTCAATTCTCGATCACTGTAGCGGACAAGAAATACAATATCGAGTCTGTCGGCAGAATTGTTTCACACCAAAGCATTGCCGAACAGTGCGGGCCTGGGGGTTAAATGAGAATCACCGAACTAGCATAAATGCCATGTTTTTAAGCCATTTCTGCCCATTTAATGAACACCGAACGAGCCCTTAATGATAATAGTATAATCTTATTCACCTTAACGTGTCATATTCAGCTTCCTTTGATATGCCATGTTTTTGGGTCATTTCTTTGCAAAATCATGTGTTCAGTGTTCATGATCCATTTCTGCCAGGCCCAAGATTTGGGGTCCAACCCTCACTATTTATTCAACAATTCCCATGAATTAAAACAAAACAAAATCGCAGTATTCAAATCTGGTTGGACTGTTATCCAGAATTGGTGGTGCAAATGACTAATTTATCCCTCCAAAAATCAAATTACTCCCAAAATTGAACAATTTAGGGAGATTTTTGTCCACTCACGTGAAAAGGGAGAAGTTGCAATTCTCCAATTCTTGCCTAGTAATACTATATACTTCCTCCGTCCCAAGATATTAGACCTTTATTCTTTTTTGGGGTGTCCTACCATATTTGAGTCATTTCTATTTATGGTAAAAATTTACTTCACTATTAACTCCACTTACACTACTAAACAACATCTTCTAAATTCTTGTATCCAAAAGAAAGTGCTCTAATATCTTAGAACGGTTAGAACGGAGGGAGTATGATGGTGTAAAAAAAGGTGAACGGATAAAATTAGTTTTGTTTGAATTGTAGTTTATCAAGAAAGGTATGCATTGCTTTCAAAAGAAAATTATGCGTCAGTTTTGAATTAAAAAAATGTTGTTTAATAAAAATATTATGCATCAGCTTTGGAGATAGTGTTTGTTCTTCTCGTTGTAATTTTCTTTTATTTTATTGATTCTTTTCTAACTACTTTATTTATTTTTTTTATTATTGATTTGTTCTTTACGTTGTAATTTTCTTTTATTTTCTTGATTCTTTTCTAACTACTTTAATTTTCTTTTATTTTATTGATTCTTTTCTAACTACTCCATAGAGTATTGTTTGTACACAATTTTGTCATTCCATCTCAATTCGTGTGATCAAATACTAACTAAGTTACAGTAATAACTAATAACTAATATCAATTTTGATTGTTAAAAATATAAACACAAAGACATAAATTTATCAATCTTCTTGTGTTGATAAACTTATGTCTTTGTGTTGATATTTAAATTTACATGTTGTATTGATATAATTATATTTTTGTATTAATAATTTTAATACACAAAATTGAAAGTTATTAGTTATTACTGTAAATTAGTTAGCACACTAACGCAAACCCTTACATATGGCTATATATATATATAGAGAGAGTCCTATTATCCACAAATCCACTCTTAAAGACCGAACCACCGAACCCTACCAAATTAGGGCTTTTAGATCAAGTTTTTTTTATGGATAAGATACAAAAATTTATAAATTATTTTCTCCTTCATCACGAGCCTATTTTAATTCATCTGAAGGTAAATACGTCATACAAACATGTTACGAAGATTTAACTTCGTTCCAGAATATATTACTTCATTCTAGTAGGTTTTTACTTCATTCCAGTACGTAAATGTGGTTTCACCGTCGGGTGCCGTTCTTTCTCTCTACAATATCTATCACCAACGCCATGGCGCTAATATGGTTTAATAAACACATGGAATAATGTAATAAATTATTGGAATGAAGTATGTGTAGAAGCATTTGAAGTACAGAATGAAGTAATAAACCTATATAATGAAGTAAAATGGGTTTGTAATGAAGCCGAAAAAATTTTCACAGCAGCACATCTCATCAAAAAAACTAGATCTAATGGCCCAGATTTGGTCTCTAGTTCGGTCTTTAAAATTGGTTCGACATTGATCACAACTCTATATATATATATATATATGTGTAGGGATGAATTCAAACCCTTAATGATATATATATATATATATATATAGGGGTGCGTTAAAATGACAACACTCTTAAAATGACACTGTGACACCACGCTAGACTGCAATATTATAAAGGCTAGACTGCAATATCCAATACACTAGACTGCAATCTATAGATTGCAGTCCAGCGTATTGGATATTGCAGGCGGGAAAAATTGCAGTCTAGCGTATTGGATATTGCAGTCCGTGAAAATTTACCCTTGAGCAATTTTTATGATTGCCACATGGCAGCTGATTATTCGTCCATGTGTACAAATAATTGGGTAGGATTGGTGATATGGTGTTACCTTAAGAGGTGTTGTCATTTTAACACAAACCTATAGATATATATATAGGGATGTAATCAATTGCTAACTAATTACCAATCCCAAATTGAGACCAATTTTCAACCATTAGATTAGAAGATCTTGTGGTTAATATAATGCCAAGTGTAATGTATTTTAAATTTAAATAATTATTAATTAAATTAAAAGGGTATTAATGTCAAATCTTATATGTAGTAATTATAACTAACTACTTTCTCTCTCCTCAAAATCATCTCAAATCTTTAAATTTAAGTAACTCTCTCAATTTAAATTATTTTTTCCCAAAAATATATCAAATTAAAGATAATTTAATAAGGATTCCAACGAGATCTCAATTGCATATGTTCCGACGATGTTCGGGTGATGAAATTTGATAAATTATATTTCAATTTTTGTACATGTTGATAAGCAGCCATTTTTAACAAATGCAACAAAAAATCTCAATATATTGTAGGCAAAATCTCAATATTATGCATGTCCAATTTCAATAAAAATGTGTTGATATTTTCTTGTCCTTGTGTTGATATTTGTAATACACAATGTTGATATAAAAAAACACTAACGAAAATTATCATATGATAACATAATGACGATATTACCCTTTTGTTGATATTTTGTCTACTATTTATTGAGATTTTGTGAGCTTTAATCTCATCCACTCATTTTAAAATCCAAGGGTGGAAATTTAGTCTTGATTTTGGATTAGGGTGCTATAAGCATTAGAATAGGACCATATATATATATATATATATAGGGAGATGATCAAAATAAGAATGCATTTAAATCCAGAAATGCAGCCCAAATCTTGGCCCTAGGATTAGATGATCTAATGGTCAATAATTAACCCAAAACACGGAAGGTCATAATTAAGTAGTTTTAGGTCATATTATAATATTTGGGTTTATGTCATGTTAAGATCATTTTAGGTCATGCTTTGTTAGCATGACCTAAAAATAAACTAACTATGACCAAAAAATGTCTTACGTATGACCATGTTCTGCGTTTCTGTATTTAAATCTGGTCTTCATAGATCAAAACTCTCTCTATATATATATATAGAGTCCCATTATCCACAAATCCACTCTTAACGACCGAACCACCAAACCCTACCAAATTAGTCCTTTTAGATCTAGTTTTTTATGGATAAGATACAGAAATTTATAAATTATTTTCGCCTTCATCACGAGCCTATTTTAATTCATCCGAAGGTAAATAAGTCATACTAACATGTTACGAACATTTAACTTCGTTCCAGAATATATTACTTCATTCTAGTAGGTTTTTACTTCATTCCAGTAGGTTTTTACTTCATTCCAGTACGTAAATGTGGTTTCGCCATCGCGTGCCGTTCTTTCTCTCTACAATATCTATCACCACCGCCATGACGCTAATATGGTTTAATAAACACATGGAATAATGTAATAAATTATTGGAATGAAGTATGTGTAGAAGCATTTGAAGTCCTACTGGAATGAAGTAAAAATCTTATCCAATGAAGTAATAACGTTTCTGAATGAAGTAATAAACTCACTTGAATAAATTGCATTTTTAAATGTGAATCAAGCAAAAACCCACATCAATGAATTTGAATGAAGCATATGTTGAATCATTTCAAAACCTACTGGAAGCAAGTAAAAACATGTGGTAGTTTCAAAGCATTACGTATAGAATGAACTAATAAACCTATACAATGAAGTAAAATGGGCTTGTAATGAAGCAGAAAAAATTCTCACAGCAGCACATCTCATCAAAAAAACTAGATCTAATGGCCCAGATTTGGTCTCTAGTTCGGTCTTTAAAATTGATTCGACATTGATCACAACTCTATATATATATATATATAGGGTCTTGTTAGGTTGAGATTATTTAGCTAAATTGAGAAATGAGATGCAATATGGGCCACTAATCCACAAGCTAAACAAAATGTCAACAAATACAACATTATGTCAACAAGGGGGTAAAATTGTAATTTCTTTAATAAAAAAAGCGTGAAACATCCAAACTGATTTCAAACCAATTTCTAAAATTTCTCTAAAATCTCTCTTCCAAAATCTTCAAATCTTCATCTGCAAAATCTCGCTGATCTTCAAAATTCAAAACGTAAACATTCAAAATCTCGCTGATCTAAATAACGAATGAAGAGGAAAATCTGAAAGACGGATTGGTAGGAAGAGAGGCGGTAGACGCCGCTGGAGGCTTCTCGGAGGAGGATTGGTCGCTCGTTGATGAAGATCGGGAGGGTTTCGGTGGTGGAGGAGAGGAGGAAGGTGAGTGTGTACACAAAGAGACCTAATCGCTTCTCGATCCCCGATTTGTCTAATCCGATGTTGATGTAGATCGTGCCGAGCACGATTCCGACTCCTATGGCTTGCAATGTGTTGCTGACGAGCAATTGCTTCGTTCTGTAAATCAATTTCCAGAATCGGAAGGATAGGAGTGTGATTTCGTGGATTCTCGAGCTTCCAGATCTGATTTTGTGTTCAATTGGAGGAGGAGAGATGGATTCGATTGATTTTTCCGGCTACTGCTCCGGCTGTTCCAGTGGTTGGAGGTCGGTGAGGATTTCCATGGCAAATTTGAGGGGATCGAGCTAGGGGGGGGGGGGGGGGGGACGGTGAAGCCGTTGGAGAGGAGGAAGGCTTCGAGGGAGGAGTTGTCGCCGTGGTGGATCACGAAGCAGCAGCAGCTGCCGCAGGGCGTGCCGCCGGAGCTCTTCTCCGTGCTGCAGTAGGTGAAGAGAGCGTTTGTGCCGTTTTGGAGCCACCAGCAGCGCAAGGGGGCGGCAGAGGTGGTGGAGCTCGATTGGATTCTCCAGGTGTTTGATGAATTGATTCAGAAGGTGTGTGCGTTTATGCGTGTGAAAGTTTAGAGTGAATTGTCTCTCTAATCTAATTATTAAGATTCGATTTTTTTCCAGAATAAAATGTTCTTTTTTCTTGTGTATAGTGATGGTTGAATGTGTTCTGTTTTTCTAGCAAATGTTTCCTTTCTTTTCAATGAGGGATTTTTTTTGGTGGATTGTTTTTCTTATTCTTGAGCTGAAATTGTTCTTGATGGAGTTGCTGTCTTACTTAATTCTGCTGATTTTTTATTGGTCTTGATATCTTACCATATCTAATTTCTCTCTCTGTTTGTCTCTTGAGCTAAGATTTCCATAGCTTCTTGGTTCCTGAAAGAAACATATTGATCTATTTGAGAGAAAGAGTGAGAGAGAGAGAGGAAAACATCTTGATCTTGTAAGGAATAGAGTGAAAAGCAGCACTCTCAATATTGATGATGACGATGATGATGTGCAGAGCCATAAAATAGTAGTTATCTTTTAATTACAAGAATTTTTTTAGTTGTTGACACTATATACAAGTTGTTGACAAGATGTTGACATTTCGCCTTCCGATATGGAAGGCGAAATGGAAGGCTTCTCGATCGACGCTGCCGAGTTCCCCGATTTCTTAGGCGTCATTCTGCTCGATAGCATTGATTTCAACGATCTCTTCCTCGGAATCGAAGACGGCGATGTTTTGCCCGATCTCGAGATGGATGCCGAGAGCTCCTCGCCGACAGCATTGATTTCTACTCTTTGTTGGATTTTGTAGTGAGATCTGCAATTTTACTCATTTTTCCTGAATTGGAATTTGTAGATCTAAAAATTGGAACAATAAGATTTGTGAGATATTGAATCCTCGTGTCGAAATTGTTAAATTTTTTAATTGACTAATAGATTTTGTGTATGTTGGTGGAAGCTCTGCGATGTTTCTGAAAGTAAGTAATATGTCAGCTATACTTTCAAGTCATGTCAACTACACGTAAAAGTCATGTCAACAATTATATGTCCTGTCAACTACACTTTCAAGCCATGTCAACTACACTACAAGCTATGTCAACGATAATTATAAGCCATGTCAACTACACTTTCAAACCATGTCAACTACACGTACAAGTCATGTCAACTACACGTACAAGCCATATCATATCAACTGCACACACATATAATGTCAAATATGTGTACAATCCATGTCAACTACACATCAAATGTCAACAACTGTGTAGTTGACATAAAAAAAAATTAAAATTGAAAAAAATTAATTTTTTTTTTTAAAAAAAATATTTTTTTTTTAAAAAAAAAATGTAAAAAAAATTAAAAAAAAAAACCATGTCAACTACACGTACAAGTCATGTCAACTACATGCACAAGCCATGTCAACAATTATAAGTAATGTCAACTGCACTTTCAAGCCATGTCAACTACATGTACAAGCCATGTCACGAAATTATAAGTCATGTCAACTACACTTTCAAGCCATGTCAACTACATGTCAATTGATATGTGAATTATAAGTGTTATTTTTTAGTTGTTGACATTTTAATACGAGTTATTGACATTCGATATTCTCGGTATTGATATGTGAATTATAAGTATTATTTTTTAGTTGTTGACATTTTAATACGAGTTGTTGACATTCGATATTCCGCCATTTTAGAAATGAAATGACGATAATACCCCTAGTTGGCATAATCATGTCAACTATACACATATAATGTCAACTATAAGTTGTTGACATTTGATGCAGCCACTCATTCATAATTTTCGTGCGATGTCAACAGCGTGTAGTTTATGTCAATTAGGGGTATTATCGTCAATAGCTTGCACATCAAATGTCAATAGCCTGCACCAAATGTTAACAACTTATAGTTGACATTATATGTGTATAGTTGACACGAATTGTATATGTAGTTGACATTATATGTGTGTAGTTGATATGAATTGTATATATAGTTGACATGGATTGTACACATAGTTGACATGAATTGTAAATGTAGTTGACATTATATGTGTGTAGTTAACATTAATTGTATATGTAGTTGACATAGATTATATAGGTAGTTGACATGCATAGTTGATATTAAAAAGGGGAGATAACTAAATCTTAGCAACTAATTTTCAAATGAGAAATATTACCAAACAATCAGAGTGCAAAATATTTCATGCTTTAATTTGGAGAAATAAAAGAGAGAGACACGTAACATTTGCCTCAAAAGCAGAATTCTTTACGTATTTTCCGTTCCTTTCATACTTGATAAATCATCCAACAACAATAAAAAAATTGTACATTTAACATTTCTTCAATATCAAGAATATCAAATGTCAACAACTAACAAATAACACTTATAATTGACATATCAATACCGAAAATATCGAATGTCAACAACTCGTATTAAAATGTCAACAACTAAAAAATAACACTTACAATTGACATATCAATACCGAGAATATCGAATGTCAACAACTAAAAAATAACACTTATAATTCACATATCAATAGCCAAAATATCAAATGAACTAAAACAAAGTTGAGATATCACAGTTAACAGGCAAGAAAAAGCAATAAAACTGCCAGATATCCAATTCAATCATCAAATAAAAGTTCAATCATCAAATTGGTCAATCATCTGCGTCGGACTCACTACCAGAGGAACTCCCTGAATCAGAATCTGTAAAAAACAAGCTCAAACGAATGAACATCTGTTTCTGTTTCCGTTTTCCATACTTTCACCCCCAAACAATGTAGAAACGCAAGAAAAATCAGTATCAATACCACTCGAGGACGAATCGCTGCTTGAGCTGCCAGAACTGCTTGAGCTACTGATGCCATTGCCTCTACCATCATTCTCCTGTCCAACAACACCATCATTCTCCTGCCCAACAACACCTTCTTTCACAAACTCAATCTCCACAACAACAGGGAAACTCGTTGCTGGCATATCGTCATCAATATCTACATCTTCTTCATCATTTTGTTTCATCATCTTGCCACAATCATCATTCTTGTCGCTCAATGCGCCCTACACAACATTACCAACAACATGAATAAACAGTGAAAACACCACAAAAAAGACAAAAATCTTGATGCAAATTTAACTTACCACATCAGCATCAGTAACAGGACTGGAGGGAATAGAAACTCCAGCAGCTGGATTGTTGTTCATCATCAACGCTTGCCGCTTTGTCTTGCTCACCATCTTCTTCGAATTGGTCACAAACCGATCAAGTTCCCACAGCGTTTCCGTATCAAGAGCCTCAATATCAAGCTCAATTTCATTGACATCCTGTGCCAAATGCTCATCCCTCTTCCTGATTATTTGTACAAGTTGAGGCATCTTCTCTTGGGGTAAATTCTGCAACCCAAATCCAAGTTTTGTTGACATCCAATTCCTGATAATACTTCCAATTCTATAAACAAATCAACAATTAAGCTTGCAAAAAGTTCAAATCCTATAACAAAAGCAAATATTGGAAAAATCAATCTCTCAAATGAGTTCACATCTAATACAATTGAATCATCTACTGCAAAAATATGGTAATATGGTTGCAACAGAAGCAAAAATCTCATAAAAATGTTGATAGCAAAAACACAAGTAAATAGCAACTCATCAAATCATGATCAAGGAAAAACAACTACTTAGTCTACAGTCATCACAACAAGCACTACAAGGCAAAAAAAAAAAAACAGAGACGTATCAAAATGCCTCTATTTTACAGAAATCAGTAAAACATGAAAAGAAAATAGATGAATTTGAATTAAAACATGGTACAACCACAACAAAAATGCTTGTTTCAAATAAATAAAAATGGAAAAGAGAACAAAGAAATTCACCTAAACCTGATCTACTTTCCCCAAATAACCACACAGTGTTAGCCCAAACAATCAAAACATGAAAAGAAAATAGAATTAGCCAGAAAAGAAACAGAGTATGAGAGATGCGGTGAAATGAGAACAAAAATTGAAGTGCATCTCACTCTATCAAACGATTTACTCCCAAAGTTAAACAGACATGCAGAGTGAGCTTTCGGGTTCCTGTTTTTGTGAAATACTCCCAAAGTTCACCATCTTCGATCAACATTTCACCTTCTCCGATCACCTATATGTAGTTGACATTATAGGTGCGTAGTTGACATTAAAATTGAGAATCTAACTCTTAGCAACTAATTCCCAATTAGGAAATATCACCAAACACCTAGAGTGCATTATGATTAAGCTTGATTCCTCACTCCAACACAATTGATAATCTAAACCTAAAACTTTCAATTCCATAAACGAATTAATAATCAAGCTTGCAAAAAGTTCAAATTTTATAACAAAAGCAAATTTTGATGAATCAATCTTTGAAATCAGTTCATCCAATTCCATAATCTGGCGGTGGTATTGAATTTGTCTCATCTTTAATTGTTGAATCTGCAGCTGCAAAATCTTCAAATCAAATTCGTTGGATTCATTGAAAAGCAGCAGCTAATAAGATGTCATCATCACTCCTGTCAGCGAATCCAGCACTAAATTCCGGTAGATCATCGATGAGGAGACGGAACAAGAAGAAAATCCATAGCCGCGATATAGCAGAAAATAACGATCAGCACCAAAACTCACCAATCGAATGGAAATCGGAGACGCAGCAGCAAATCTACTCGTCGAAGCTCCTCCAAGCGCTCGCCAAGTCCGGAACGGCGACGGCTCGCTCCTCATATTCGTGCTCGTTATTCCGCCGAGCTGCCTGAACACGAAGCTGAATTCGCCGTCCGCGTTAATTGATTGATTATTAGATTTCGACTTCGTCAGCTTGTCTGCCGTCACTTTAGGCGACGGCGTCCGGCTCCCTGCTGTGGCAGCTCTTCCGGCGGAGACATGATCGAGCTGCCACCACCTCGTCGCCGTCATATCAGCGCAATCGCAGGCGCAGGCGGCGCTCAAACATGCGCTACATGATCGCTGCAAGCTCAATTCACAGCTGCCACAGCCTCTGTTGTTTCACCACTCCGTTTCACCCTACGTTTCGAGACGGAAATCGCACACCAGTGCATCCACGCCGTGTCACCCCCACGGCGGGCATAAGCTCTTCTTCAGCACTCCCCAATTGATGCCTCGCCGCTCAATTGCGGTCGAGATTGAGAGGTTTTCTTCTCTGTTTTGGGGATTTTCAGATCGAAACCCAATTTTTCTCTCCCAACAATGCGTCCAGATGCAAGGAATCAACATTTACCATTCTACCCTTTCATATTAAATTAATCTAAAAATATTTATTGTGTGGCAAAATCTGGACCACTCATTTAATAAAAATGAGTGGCTGATATTGCATCTCATTTCTCAATTAGCCTAAATAATCTCAATTGATCACAATCCTATATATATATATATAGGAGTGTTATATTGCTAACTCAATACCTAATTGCTAACTACAACTAAATAATAGCCATTAGATATTCAAATTAATGGCCTAGATCATCAACCAAGAAATGTCAATACGATCAACAAAAAACGTCAATAAAGTCATAGGATTAATTCCATAAAATATCAATAGGGGTATTAATGTCAATTAACTACATGTTTAGTTATAACTAACTTTTAAAAGAAATCCCAAAATGTTAAATTCATATAACATATATCAAATTAAAGATAATTTTATAAGGATTCCAACGATATCATACATGCATATGTTCCGACGTCAAAATTTAAAAAAAATTTGAATTTTTTTCAATTTTTTCGTAAAGCAGAAATGTCAACATACTATATAAAATATGTCAATATAATACATGTTGAATGTCAATATAAGCAATGAGTTAACATTCTTAAAGCATTGTGTTGACATTCTCAAAGCATTGTATTGATATTTTCGAAACACTATATTGACATTTTCATCTAAAACCCTAATTTGACGTTTTCTTTTATCTTTTTTTATTTTATTAATAAAAATGAAAAATACACGTGGCAAATTGTAGACCACACGTTTTCTAAAATCCTATGGCCTTAAATTAGTTGTAGTTAGCAATTAAGTGATAAGTTAGCAATTGATCACTCCCCTATATATATATATATATATATATATATATAGAGTCCCATTATCCACAAATCCACTCTTAAAGACCGAACCACCGAACCTTACCAAATTAGGGCTTATAGATCTAGTTTTTTTATGGATAAGATACAGAAATTTATAAATTATGTTCGCCTTCATCACGAGCCTATTTTAATTCATCTGAAGGTAAATAAGTTATACTAACATGTTACGAAGATTTAACTTCGTTCCAGAATATATTACTTCATTCTAGTAGGTTTTTACTTCATTCTAGTAGGTTTTTACTTCATTCCAGTAGGTTTTTACTTCATTCCAGTACGTAAATGTGGTTTCGCCGTCGCGTGCCGTTCTTTCTCTCTACAATATCTATCACCAACGCCATGACGCTAATATTGTTTTAATAAACACATGGAATAATGTAATAAATTATTGGAATGAAGTATGTGTAGAAGCAGTTGAAGTCCTACTGGAATGAAGTAAAAATGTTATCCAATGAAGTAATAACATTCCTGAATGAATTAATAAACTCACTTGAATAAATTGCATTTTTAAATGTTAATCAAGCAAAAACCCACGTCAATGAATTTGAATGAAACATATGTTGAATCATTTCAAAACCTACTGGAAGCAAGTAAAAACATGTTGTAGTTTCAAGGTATTAGGTACATAATGAAGTAATAAACCTATACAATGAAGTAAAATGGGCTAGTAATGAAGCAGAAAAAATTTTCGCAGCAGCACATCTCATCAAAAAAACTAGATCTAATGGCCTAGATTTGGTCTCTAGTTCGGTCTTTAAAATTGGTTCGACATTGATCACAACTCTCTATTTATATAGGCATGTTAGGGTGCCACCACCCCTTAAAATAACATCATACCACTATTCCTAGCCAATCATTTGTACACGTGGATGAATAATAAGCTGCCATGTGGCAATTGCTGTGAAAATTTGCTTCGATGGAATCTGTAGCAAATAACGAAGGTGACAATCATTATCTATTACTTAGCTTATTGATTGTGTTCATATTCATGTATTGAATTTGATTTTAGATTAATATTAGTTGTTGATTGGTTTATGTTTCTGATGTACTGAAATTCTTATTTGATTATATTATGTATTGTCGATTATGTGTTAAAATGATACTTTTGGCTTATAAATGTTAGGTTTACTGCATAATATGATAGTTTTGTCGGATAAAATGATATTATGATAAAATGATACTATTACTGATTTGTAGGTATGTACATTCCTGTTTGTGATGATAGGTTTACTGCATAACATGATAGTTTTGTCGGATAAAATGATACTATGATAAAATGATACTATGATAAAATGATGCTATTACTGATTTGTAGGTATTTACATTCCTGTTTGTGATGATAGGTTTATTGCATAACATGATATTTTTACTGCATAAAATGATACTTTTACTGCATAAAATGATATTATGATAAAATGATACTATGATAAAATGATACTTTTACTGATTTGTAGGTATGTACATTCCTGTTTGTGATGATAGGTTTACTGCATAACATGATAGTTTTGTCGGATAAAATGATACTATGATAAAATGATACTATGATAAAATGATGCTATTACTGATTTGTAGGTATTTACATTCCTGTTTGTGATGATAGGTTTATTGCATAACATGATATTTTTACTGCATAAAATGATACTTTTACTGCATAAAATGATATTATGATAAAATGATACTATGATAAAATGATACTTTTACTGATTTGTAGGTATGTACATTCCTGTTTGTGATGATGCTTTGAAGCCAATGATTGGTATGAAATTCAATACATTAGTAGAAGCAGTTGGTTTCTATGAACATTATGCTCGTTTAGTTGGTTTTGGCATTCGTAAAATGGGTAACAAATCAGTTCAAGGTATTACTAAGTGGCAGTATTTGGCTTGCAGCAGACAAGGCTCTAAGAATTTTATACCTGGTCATGCATCCCAATCAACTGAAGTGTCTTTTAAAAAGCGTAGGTGTCGGTCATTTAGGTGTGAATGTCTTGCTAAACTCAATTTGAGATATTATTCAGATGGCAAGAGCAGAGGATATGAGGTTTATCAGTTTGTTGAGTATCATAATCACTTAATGGTTGCGGATGAGCATAGGCATTTTATGATGGCCAATCGCAATCTGGATCCTATCCATCGGAGGTTTATGGAGGATTGTGGCCGGTGTAATATTGGTCCCACTCTCACATTCAAACTTTTGAAGGAGATAATGGGTGGACCTGAAAATGTTGGATGTGATATTATTGATATTAGAAATGGTTATCGTGATATTATGTCCAATATTGATGGTTCAGATGCTCAAATGATTTTTGATTATATGCGTTCTCAAAAGGAATCATCTGATGCCTTCTATTATGAAATTGAGATAGGATCTCATGGAAAGTTATCTAGACTCTTCTGGGCTGATGCTATTTCAAGACGAAATTATCATATGTTTGGAGATGTAATTTCATTTGATTCAACATACAACACTAACAGGTATATTACTTTTGTTGCTAATAGACATAAAATGATACTTTTTGCTGATTAAATTATATTTCAGTTGATAAAATGATACTTTTTGCTGATAAAATGATAGTCATAGCTGATAAAATGATACTTCTGAATTATATAATGACAAAATGGTACTTGCAGTAGATAAAATGATATTTCTTACTAATAAAATGATACTTTTGCTGATAAAATGATAGTTATAGCTGATAAAATGATACTTTTCTATATGCATGAAAATATAATTCATTTTTATGTTATAAAATGGTACTTCTGAATTATATAATGACAAAATGATACTTGCAGTAGATAAAATGATACTTTTGGCTGATAAAATGATACTCAGAATATACTCATTTTATTCACAGAACCTATCATTTTATTCCCCGAAACTATCATTTTATCATTTTATCATGCAAAAGTATCATTTTATCCGCTCAAACTATCATTTTATGATGCAAAAGTATCAGTTTTCAAATAAAACAGAACCACCAAAAAACATCATCAAACCTATATCATTTTAACCATTTTATGATAAATATAATTCATTTTTATGCTATATTCTGAAGGTATTGCATGATTTTTGCTCCATTCACTGGAAAAGATAACCATTCTAGACCAGTTACATTTGGAGCTGGCTTGTTATCAAGTGAAGGTAGAGAATCCTATTCTTGGTTGTTTGGCTGTTTTGTTCGATGCATGGGGGTAGCACCCAAATTGATTATCACTGATCAAGATTGGGGGATCAAACTTGCTGTTCAACAAGTACTTTTACAAACAAGGCACCGATGGTGTATGTGGCATATCATGGTTAAGGTGTCAGATAAGTTGCCCAAATCTTTACTTGGTAATGAAGATTTCAAAAAAGAGTTGAATGCATGTGTTTGGTCTGATTTGTTAGAGCCTGATGAGTTTGATATAATATGGAATGATATAATGGAACGGTATGGATTAGAAGACGTGCACTGGTTTGGATCAATGTTTGAAGATAGAGAATTCTGGGTTCCTGCTTATTTTCGAGATTTTCCCATGGGGTCGCTTCTTAGGACTACATCGATGTCTGAATCGGAGAATAGCTTTTTTAAAAACTACACAAAGCCACGTGCAAATCTTGTACAGTTCATCAATTTCTTTAATTATGCTGTGGGAGATCAAAGGAATGCCAATTCACGATTGAACTACTTGGATTACTCAACTATTCCTGATTTGTCAACCCAATTGCCTATTGAGAAGCATGCATCTACAATCTACACTGATTCTATTTTCAAACATGTACAACAGGAAATAAGTATGGTATGTGAGATTGTTTCTATAACTACTGTTGAGGATAACATCAAGATGCATCAGGTCAAGGACCAATATGGTAGAACATTGGATGTTAAGTATGATTGTAAGAAAGACACATTCGACTGTAGTTGCAAGAAGTTTTCCAGAATTGGTTTGTTATGCTGTCATATATTTTGTTTGTTGAAGAATAAGTCTGCTAATCTCATTCCTGAGAAATATTTTGGTCGAAGGTGGTTGACGAGCTCTTTACTAAAGGCAGCACATGGTCTACCATCTGAGGAACAATAACCATTTGAACGTGTGTTCCATTTTTAACCTTATTTGTAAAAATTCTATTTTTCAGTCAGAGAAATGATAGTACTTATTGTAATAATGTTATTTTTTATCTTGCAGATTTGGATGAAAAGCAGGAAGTTAAGAAAAAGTTGTTCTCCAACTTTTATCGATTAGTCCAAAAGTCTGAAGGAAGTATTGATCATTTGTCTTTGTTAAGTGCTGGTCTTGATGATTTGGAACAGCATATATTTGGAAATTGTGCAGCACCTTCAGTCATTGAAAAGAAGAAGATGGTTGAGGATTTTTATGGAATGGCAGTACCTGATGTAATTGATGTACATCCTCCAGACGTTGTTAGTACCAAAGGATCAGCTAGTGGCAAAGTAGCAAAGAGGCAGAGTGCAATAAGGAAAGCAAATAAGCCTCTACGACGGTGTGGTAAATGTCATGAGATGGGTCGTCATGATTCAAGAAATTGTGGTAGAGTCAAGAGAAGACAGATTGAAACCATTTGATATAATTTAGGTATTTTTGGTGTATAAAATGACATTTTGGCTGATAACATCATTCTTTTGTTTATAAACTGATAAAATGATACTTTAACCTGAAAAAATGATACTCGCAGCAAATAAAATGACAATAACCTTATAAAATCATGTATAAGCTGGAAAAAATGACATATAAGCTGATAAAATGATACTCTCAACGGATAAAATGATATTTTAATCTGACAAAATGATATATAAGCTGATAAAATGATACTTCTGACTTATAAAATTATAAAATGATACTCGCAGTTGATAAAATGATACTTTCAGCAAATAAAATGATAAAATGATACTTCTGACTGATAAAATGATACTTCTGATAAAATGACATTTTTGTTTAATAAAATGATACTTTGGGCTTATAAAATGATAAAATGATACATCTGACTGATAAAATGACAAAATGATACTTGCAGTAGATAAAATGATACTTTGGGCTTATAAAATGACATTTTGGCTTATAACATCATTCTTTTGTTTATAAACTGATAAAATGATACTTTAACCTGAAAAAATGATACTTGGAGCAGATAAAATGATAAAATGATACTTCTGACTGATAAAATGACATACTTGCAGCAGATAAAATGATAATTTTGGGTGATTATATTCGAAACCACTATTACAAAACGCTATTATCAAGTCATATAAGTTAGTATACAAGGGGTTCAAATTCTCTGATCATCTTTTCACCATCAATTTCTCCTTTTTTGTTGTCATTCTCAAACTTCTTCTTTATCATTGTAAGTGTCTCAAAAGCCTTCTTGTTAGTATCTCCAATAAGCAATGCTTCAGTATATCTGGCACGGAGTTTTATGAAAGACTCTGTTCCCTTCTTCGTTAAACCTGAATTCCAGTTACGAACAGGACCACCCATGTAAGTCTCCAAATGGCGCATCACATAAATTCCACAGTCAACTTTATTTGTATCGTTCTGCCATGGCATATTCATGTATCTGGTTTTTGACAGTTTGACAGTTCTTCCCATTGATGGATTGACTCCATTTCCAAGATAAGTTCGGAAGAAATTTCTCTATTCAAATAACACAAAACATACATGAGGTTGATTAAAAATTATATTATGTTCCATACTGAATTATATTCAATGCATTTTAACTAATAAATATTGAATGCATTTAACTAAACATACCAGAGTACTTGGTGCATCTTCATATTTCATCTCAAGTAAATCTTCACTAACCAGAGAATTGTCAATCACATCCATCATTTGCATTTTGAGATTGAAGCAGATGATATAATAATGTTCATACGCCCAGATCAGAAAGAATATCTAATTTTCAAAACATTATATATAAATGTCATTTTCAAAAATATAGGTATGTTGTTCTGTAAGGGATGTCATCATATCATAACGCATATTTATGATGATAACCTAATAACCCTCATTTTATGGAAGAAAAGTATCATTTTATAGAACAGAATATCATTTTATGGACGAAAAATATCATTTTATCATGTATAAATATCATTTTTAGTAAAAATGATACTTTTGACCCATAAAATGATAGGGTTATTAGGTTATCACATAAATATGGGTTATCATTATAACGCACCCCTGTTCTGTAATGTATATCTAACTATTACTTACCAGGTCATAATTTTCCCATTTGAAATTTTCAATCTTTGACACAAATTCATTCAAGTTTGAGCAAAATCTTTCTCGACTCTCTGCTTCAGTCCAACCAGATCTCCTTGCAGTAATGTTGTAAATCTGTCATGTTTACATTTTTGTAAATATATTTTAACTTTTAATGTAATACTATTATTTATTTAATCGTTTACTGTACCGTAGGTGTGGTGTTGATGAAAAGACGACTCGGTGATGCCTTTGATTTGAATTTTTCATTGTGGTTGAGGAACACAACCCATGCATCTATGATGTTGATCCTGACGTATGTACGTGGAGCAAGGCTGTGGAAGTCAATCTTGAACAATGTGATCTTGTCGTTCTCATAAACTACCTCATAACTGATTTCAAATTCATATTTAATGTTAGTTAAAAGAACTGAATAAGAATATAATTATGTAATTCAAAAATTACTGTTCACTTTCTTCATCTGCCATCAACCAGTACATTATTTCTCTCTCTTCTTTATTCAGCTTTCCTTTCAGATTCACTGCTCTGACATTGTAGGGAGAGCACATTGCTTCAACAATTTTCTTTGTTGTTCTGACCACTTTCTCCTTTTCCATTGGAGGATCTTGAGAAACCATCTTCTTCCCTTTGTCCTTATTCAAATTTTCTTCTCTTTGTTTTAAAACTTCATCATCTTCTTGAGAAACCACTTTCTCCTTATTCAAATTTTCTTCTCTCTGTTTTAAAACTTCATCATCTCTGTGGATATCCTCCATGACAGTGGTTATTATGGTATCAACTCTGTCATGCTTTCATTAAAAAAAAAAAAAAATTGTTATTGACAGAAGGTATACTATTTTATCCACAGGAACTATCACATTATCAGCCAAAAATCTAAAACTATCATTATGAAACAAAAGTATCATTTTATTCACAGAATCTATCATTTTATTCCCTGAAACTATCATTTTATCATTTTATCATGCAAAAGTATCATTTTATCCGCTTAAACTATCATTTTATGATGCAAAAGTATCAGTTTTCAAATAAAAGTATCAGTTCTGGGATGATGCTATTTCAAGATGAAATTATCATATGTTTGGAGATGTAATTTCATTTGATTCAACATACAACACTAACAGGTATATTACTTTTGTTGCTAATATACATAAAATGATACTTTTTGCTGATTAAATTATATTTCAGTTGATAAAATGATACTTTTTGCTGATAAAATGATAGTCATAGCTGATAAAATGATACTTTTTATGTTATAAAATGATACTTCTGAATTATATAATGACAAAATGATACTTCTTACTAATAAAATGATACTTTTGGCTGATAAAATGATAGTTATAGCTGATAAAATGATACTTTTCTATATGCATGAAAATATAATTCATTTTTATGTTATAAAATGGTACTTCTGAATTATATAATGACAAAATGATACTTGCAGTAGATAAAATGATACTTTTGGCTGATAAAATGATACTCATAGCTGATAAAATAATACTCATAGCCAAAAATCTAAAACTATCATTATGAAACAAAACTATCATTTTATTCACAGAACCTATCATTTTATTCCCCGAAACTATCATTTTATCATTTTATCATGCAAAAGTATCATTTTATCCGCTTAAACTATCATTTTATGATGCAAAAGTATCAGTTTTCAAATAAAACAGAACCACCAAAAAACATCATCAAACCTATATCATTTTAACCATATAAACAATCATTTTATGTACTTAAACTATCATTTTTAAAAGTTACCTCATATTCTTCATTCTGAACTTCTTTCCCTGAAACTTTTTCCTCTTCTTTTCCAGCTGCTTTATTAGCCATTTCCTTTTCGCTTTCATTCTGTTTCTCTTGCTCGTTTTCCACCTCATCATCTTTTTCCTTCTTTACATCCTTTTTCCGATTAAATTCTTGATTCTCATTAGGACTGTCGTCACATTCAGGTATCAGAGTGAAGGTAGGGAACTCATTCCTATTTTTCAATATATATGTCCTCTCAGCAGCTTTAGTTAACTCAATCATGATATCAATCCATTCAGGATCATCAGTTTCATCATTGTTTATAGCATGTGTCATTGTATTCTGACTTTCTATAACATGCTGCACACCTTCCTCTCTCAATCCCACTGCATTTCTTGTTGTATCACAGATTATCTTAAAGCTATTTAGATTCCTGAGTTTTTCCGGCACTGCTTCAAGGACATCAACAATCTTCTCCATTGACGCTTTAACATTTTTGGCAGCTTCCTTCCATTCATGTAAGAAATTCTCCCATTCATTGGTTGTCCCCACTTCTACATCTTGAGATTCTTCTTCTTCGTCATCTTCATCATTTTCTTCATGTGGCTGCTTTTTATATCTGTCATACATATGACCCATACCAAATGTTGAATTCTCCATTTCTGCTCTTTGTCTTTCTTTCAACAGTTCGGCAGTCCATCCTTTCACTGTTGGATAACATCTTGGCACCATTTTTTTTTCAAAAAGAATCCTGTCCACGTAACAAGCCTACATTAAACAAAAACTAAATATTAGTTTTTCTGTAAATAGATTCATAGACAATGGAAAACAAATATATTCTTACCACTACAAAGATAACTGGCCCGGTAAATATCTTTGTTGTGTTTTTTTTCCACCTCTTTTGTGTTTCATGCAATCTAGATATGACATAGCCACACCAATTGTATTCTTTGATCTTCTCAACATTAGCTATGTAATCTAAAATTTTTGGCCTCAAATTTCCATCAGCAGGAGTGTTAATCAAGGCATACTCCATGAGAACCATAAAAGTCCATTTAAACAACTCACCACCTTCTTTGTCTCTCTCCATCTGCTCTACAACATACTTTGGCACCATTTTTTTCTCTCCACCTTTACAGAATTTAGCAATTTCAGTTTTGATGTGGGTATTTTTCTGAAATTTGCTCTTATTGATAGGTAAAGATCCAATCGGGAACCCAAGAGTTATGTGAACATCTTCATCGTCTAAAAACAGTGATTCCCCACTGTTCAACTCAATTGATGAACTTTTACGGTTAAAGTTGTAGATCAGATAATACGCTAATGCTCTTGGGAAACTTCTTATATTGAAGTTTAGGAGTGCGCCAAACCCAATCTCTCTAACAGCTCTTCTTTGATTCTCGTTTAGAGATTCAAGCATGTCAACGAAGAAGTCAGTATTCCTTCTTCCTGCCAAAGTTGCTATCTTAATGACTGTAATATCTTCAACAACTTTTTTCTTGCCCTTCTTTGATGTTGTCTTACCATCAGTTGCATCATCATTCTTTCTTTTCTTCTTATTTCTTATATGTTCTACTTCTTCTGCTAATGTTCTATGTTCATAATCATCATCATCACGAATGTTCTTTCCTAATAAACAAAAGATTTTAGTGTGTTAAACAGTTTATGTCATTATATAAAGTCAAAGTATCATTTTATCCCATGAAACTATCATTTTATCAAGGGCAATTATCATTTTATCTTCTGAAACTATCATTTTCTAAATTTCAATGAGTTCAAAAAAGCAGAGAGGGCATAACTTGTCACTTAAGTAGAACAAAACACTATTCACAAAGTATCATTTTATCATTTTCAGAAACTATCATTTTATGCATCCAAAGTATCATTTTATCAAGCAAAGGCACAATTTCTACATTTAAACAGATCAACCAAACACATAGCAACACACACACATACAAAAACACAGAGACACACACAACAACACACACACAAACACAGCAGCATTAGCATCAGGACACACACACAAACAAACATAAAGTATCATTTTATCCCATGAAACTATCATTTTATAATGTAAACTATCATTTTATCCCATGAAACTATCATTTTATCCCATATCCCATGAAACTATCATTTTATCTTCTGAAACTATCATTTTCTAAATTTCAATAAGTTCAAAAAAGTAGAGAGGGCATAACTTGTCACTTAAGTAAAACAAAACACTATTCACAAAGTATCATTTTATCAAGCAAAATCACAATTTCTACATTTAAACAGATCAACCAAACACATAGCAACACACACACAGCAAAAACACACGTAAACAAAGCAAAACACACACACAAACACAGAAAAACACACACCAGCAGCATGCACGGTAAAATGTAAATCTAAATATGTAGATTGTTCTCAATATTGTTATGCATGAACAATATTGTATAAATGTAAGAAATATCTACACTAAAAAAATACAGAATCTAAAAAAAATCGAGAAAATCTTCAGCAAAATGATAAATCGAGCAAAATCAAAAGTGAAATAAGTAATAAACTTCATCCAACCTTTCTTCGGTGAAGCTTCAGCGTTTTCCTTCGACATATTCCAGAATTGTGATGATTTTTCCTTCGATTCGTAGGGTTTGAAACGGGATTCGGAGGGTTTGATTGTGGGAGATATTGATGGAGGGTTTGAGTTGTGAGAAATCGAATGTTAACGTCTGAGTCAAGTTTCTTCTTTCCCACCAAATTTTAAAATGAAATGACAATTTTGCCCTTAATATATCCGAAAATGATAGTTTTATTTGATACAATGATAGTTTTTGTTAGATTAAATCTAGACCATATATTTTAAAAATGTGTGGTGGAGATTTAGTTATAGGGTTATCACACAAATTAGGGTTATCATTATAATGCACCCCTATATATATATATATATAGAAAGGCACGAAGAAAGGTTTGCAACACATGGAAAATTCATACCAAAAGTAAATTTATATTTGAAACACTATATTATTAATTTGGATTAAAAGAAATAAGATGACAATAATTCGACTCCTTGCTGTTGGTCTTGGTCGCCTCTTCCTCTGAGTAAAGAAATCTCGTGGAAACATGATTGTGCAAATTGAATAATTTTCGAAGGGCTAAAGCTATAAAGGCACGTAACGTGTTTTATTTATACTCCTTGTATTAAAAAAATAGAAATATTTGATTTAACAAGAGTTTTAATATAAATTTGGTAAAGTAAGAGAAAATAATTGGTAAAGTAAGAGAGACGAAAAAAAGTAAAGTAAGAGAAAGGAAGAGAAAAAGTAGTGAAAGCAGAGTTAGTGGATTGTGGGATTCATGTCATAACATAGAAAGATTTAAATTTTCTATTTTTAAGAAACGACCCAAAATAAAAGTAGTTGCTATTTTGAAAACACAGATGGAATAATAGTGATACTTATTTTCTTAAATAGTGATGGGAATGATTATGCAGAATTCAAATATTAGCAGTTTGTTCTAACTATTAGGTGTTTCAATGGTTAGAGCTTTTGTTAATTTATATCTCTTGCTTTATTCTACCGGTTTGATAGTTTCTTAGAGCATCTAAAATGGATGTCCGATCTCACGCTCGGTCGCTTGAGATCGGGCCCGGGCGTCGTCGGGCATCCACTGCAGACGTCGGTCGCGCCCAACCACGATCGAAAGATCGGTCGCGACCTATCTCTCGCCCGATCCATCGGGCGTGAGATCGGCCATCCATTGCAGCTCGATGCCCGAGCCTGATCGGGCCGTTTTTCATTTTTTTAAAATTTTTAATTCTTTAAACCCTAATTAAATCACTATTAAAAGTTTGAGAATTTGAGCCAAAAGTTAAATTTAGATGACTAGTTTTTTTTTTTAATTAGTAATTTAGTTTAATGTAGTTGTTTTAGCTAAGTATGATGTAATTTTTTTTAATTAAGTAATGCAATTTTTTTTTTGCATTTGTGGTGTTTAATATAATATATTTTGGTATTTTAGTAATTAAAAATAAAATTAAAAAACAATAATATTAAAATTTAAATGAAAAATTGATAAGAGATAAAGCATACACTAGGGCTCCACCACTGCAGAAAAATAGGGCTCTTAGACTTGATACGCTGTTATCATTGTCATCATCAAAATTTTAGACATGTACGGTAATTTAGCTTCTCATTTTCCTTGAAAATAATCAATGTCAATTGACAATTTGTGAAACTTCATGATTCACCATTAATATTCTCATTCGAAATAAAATACATTTACAAAATTTCACGAGTATTATGATAAGTATATAAAATAGAATAAAAAAGACTACTATAGTCTATAGTGAGTATTTACATTGCTCGGGAAAGTTTTTAAAAAGTAAATGCTGGCAAGTGGCAACTTTGTTGATTACATAAAGCTGGAAGCAAAGCCAGTGTCCGCGTGGACCCACCAAAACAAGATATAGTATAGACAAAGACTTAGGTCGTCGTCTCTAGTTTTAGAAGTAGTACTTGAGAAATTTCGTTGAAGCATCATTCATGTCCACGCGCTAGAGATTGTAAAATTGATGTGATCTTCAAATATAAGTAGAGTATCTGTGGTGTATCCGATAGTACAGAGAGAGAAAAAAAATGGCGGAGGCGGCAGTGACATTCCTGCTGGAGAACGTGCAGAAGCTGCTGGTGGAGCAGATGAATCTCATCTCCGGGGCTGAGAAGGAGCTGAAGCAGCTGCAGAGCGAGCTGGAGCTGATGAACGCCTTCTTAATCGAGTACGCCAACAATCGGGAGAAGGGCCAAGTCTTCATTCAGTTCGAGCGCCAGATCAGGGAGGCCGTCTACGAGGCCGAAGACACCCTCGACGCTTGCCTCACCCACAAGGCCAAATCTGGTGGTAGCATTCTCAACATCAAGCATCTTAACTTGGCCAAGAAGGTCAAGGAGCTTCGCCTCCAGCTCCAGCCTACCTTCGACCGAGCCATCAAGGGCTTCAACGCCCTTCCCGTCGCCGATGGATCTGGAGTTCCCCATGATAATAAACTCAAAAAGGTATCTATTTCATACCCTACCTCTCTTCAATTCTATCTTCAATACAATTACAAACACATTTGTCATAGTCAAGTAATTACTAGCTGTGGGTATTATCTATCTATTTCTAGAATTGTATTTGGTGCAAATTATTTAAGTCAAGGTACCTTTGTATCAGGGGTGGCGAAACGGGTTACCCGCACCCGATAAGTCGGGTACTTGTATCCGATTTTAGCCAAATTTGTTGTCTCAATACCCGCCCCGCGACATATCGGGATTACCCGATACCCATGTCGGGGTTCCCATACCCGACATTGCTGGTACCCGTACCCTACCCGAAATCCTAATAAAGAAATTGAAAACCATGATAACCGTCAGTGTTCCCTAATTTACTTTATTAGTATCGACGGTAAACTTTGAATAGATTGAGAATAAAAGTGAGGGGACACTCTATAGCTAGTTCCGGTAAGTTTTCAATTGGTTCGTTGGAATATAAAATTGTTTCAAAAGAACTCTTAGATTATATAAAGTACTCCCACTGCTTTGCTTTAATAGAGGTATTTCATTTTCTTCACTCATTTTGGAAAAAATAATAATATAAATACTCTTCTCTACATTATGATCTCTTTTAATTTATTTTTTCTCCATTCTTACTATTTATTTTTAATTTTTTAAAATGAGTGTGTATATGACTATTATTATTATTTAACTATTTACTTTTTTTTCTCCACTTTAACTATTTGAAACGTCTCTATTAATATTGAACGGATGGAGTATTAAAAGATGGTATATGACTAATACTAATAATAAAGAGTATTATCGGGACTAACGGGTATACCCGCTACCCGCAAAACTCTAAAACACACTACCCAATCCCGTCCCGTTTCCCGTTATCTTCGGGTAGCGGGTACCCGATACCCGGCAGGTAATGGGTCGAGATGAGAATTATCCATTACCCGTTACCCATTTTGCCACCCCTACTTTGTATGCAAATTCGACACCAAAATGCTACTATGTATTGCAAGTGAATAGTCCAAAACTAAATTTATTGCATCACAATTCAATCAAAGTGTGTTTCATTATACTACTATGATATGACTTGGGACAAAAATGAAATAAATGAGCTGATGGGTTATTGGAATGGTTTATTTGCAGAATGATCTGGTGTTGAGAGAAGACAATGTAGTGGGTTTTGCTGATGAGGAAGCCACTCTGATCAAATATTTGTATGAAAAAACTGAGCAACTTGATGTTATCTCTATTGTGGGCATGCCTGGTCTTGGCAAAACCACTCTTGCCTGGAAAATCTACCGAGACCCCAAGATCCAGTTCGAATTTCCCACGTTGATTTGGGTGTATGTTTCTCAGGAATTCAATGTGAGAGAGGTGTTTCTCACCATTCTCAAGAAGTTCACCCGCGAAGACATGTCTAGCAAGGAAGACTGGGAGCTAGCTCCACTAGTCCGGTCTCATCTGCTGAGGGGAAGATTCTTACTCTTCATGGATGATGTGTGGACTGTGGAAGACTGGAAACTAATCGTACCTGCCCTGCCAAGGAACAATAAATCAGGTAAAGTTCTGATAACGAGCCGTCATGAGAGAGTAGCTAAGCAAACAAACCTCAACAGAGAACCTCACAAGCTGCGGTTCTTGCGTACTGAGGAAAGTTGGGAGTTGCTCCAGTTGGAGGTATTTGGTAACAACAATACATGCCCGGGAGATTTGGAGGGTGTTGGAAAGGATATAGCCACACAGTGTCGGGGAGTGCCATTAGCAGTCGTGGTGATAGGAGGAACTCTTATCGAAAAACGTCTAGACAAGAGAGAATGGGAGGAGGTGTCCAAGTGTGTCAGTACCTATGTCCAGGATGACAAGCGGACTGAAAACATTATCTCCATGAGTTATCACAAACTGCCTCATAACTTGAGGGATTGCTTCCTCTACCTTGGGGTATTTCCCGAGGACACCGAGATCCTGGCATGGAAGCTCACGCGCTTGTGGATTGCAGAAGGATTCATACAGCAGAAGCGGGGGAGGAGCTTGGAGGAAGTGGCAGAGGACAACCTAGACGACCTCGTGGCCAGGAACTTGGTCATGGCTGAGAAAACCAAGGCCAACGGCGACATCAAAACATGCCGCGTCCACGACATGATCCGTGAGTTCTGCCAGAATGAAGCCGCCTTTGCGAACAAGAATCTTTTCCAAGAGGTTAAGAAGACGAGGCAAGGTGTGTTCGAGCCAGCAATATCCGAGATAGTGAAGCGCCGCCGCCTGTGTATTCATTCCCACGTGGCAGAGTTCTTCCGCAAGACACCCAAGGGCAAAGGAGTCCGCTCGTTTGTTTGTTTCTCCAAGGAAACGATCGGGTTGCCAGCAGAGCATACAGGGTCGATCCCCGAAGCTTTTGATTTGCTTCGGGTTGTAGACGTCACTCCCATCAAATTCACCAAATTCCCCCCAAAACTCACCAAGCTGATACATCTGAGGTACATTGCTCTCTCCGGCAATGAATTCAAGGCTCTACCCGAATCTGTCTCGAAGCTCTGGAATCTACAGACCGTTAAGATAGACACCTTGTTGCGCGAGTTTGAGGTGAAAGTGGATATCTCCAAGATGCTGCAGCTAAGGCATTTGAAGACGAAAGCAGCCATCAAGCTCAAGGAAGTGAAAGGCGGAGGCGGGGAAAATCTACAAACGCTGAGCAGATTATCGGCCGAAAGCTGCAAAGAGGAGCTGTTCAACAGGGCCAAAAACCTCAAGAACTTGGGGATCCGAGGGGACCTAACCAATCTGGTGGAAGCATCCTACTTGGGGAAACTGGAACATCTTGAAAAGTTGAAGCTGGTGCACGACTTGTTACCTTCGGCTTCAGACGATGCGCTACATCGCGTGCCTCATCAGCAGAGTTTCCCGCCGAATCTGAGGATACTGACGCTTTCGTCTACGCATTTGCCTTGGACGCAGATGAGTACACTCGGAAGCCTGCACACACTACAGGTGCTCAAGCTTAAGGAAACGGCGTTCAAGGGAGCGTTGTGGGAAGCTCAGGGCGGCGGCTTTCTTAACTTGGAAACGTTGCACATTTCACGCAGTGATTTGCAAACATGGACTGCTTCTGGTGATCCATTTCCCAAACTCAAGAATCTGATACTGAAGAACTGCGAGAAGCTTCAAGAGATCCCATCTGCAGTGGCGAAGGGGAAGAGCCTTCAGCTCATGGAAATCGAACGTGTGTCGGCATCGCTACTTAAATCTGCTGAGAAGATCAGCAGGGAAAAACAGGAGATGCAAGGCGGGGAAGGAAGAGCTCAGAAAGGTGGATTTAAGCTCAAAACCTCTCCAGGGGATGCATCAACACCAAACTAATCCACCGACTATCTTAATTATTATCAGTCTCAATAATTTTCGTACTGTAATATGGCCTAATTATCTTTTAAGCTCTTATCCCTTTCATGTACCAACATATTTATGTGTGCTCATTAGGCAGCAGTGTGTTATTAAAACTCTTTCTAGCAATGCCAAACTAAGATTTTGCTTTACTCAGTTGACACTCTAACTAAAGTTCTCTTTCTAGCAATGCCAAACTAAGATTTTGCTTTACTCAGTTGACACTCGTAACTAAAGTTTTGATTGACATTATAGTTACAATTTTAATACTCCATATCAAGAGCTTATGATTCTTCTGATTGCAAATCAACTTTTTTAAGTTAAGAATTAGATGATTGCTAATTAATTGTAGATTGAGCTGTGACACCTAAATTAAGCTACTTTTATGGGTATAAAATATTAAACCATCATAAAATTTTGCAATAATTACTGAGATTTTAGTGGGAATGAATATTAAGCCGCGATTAAGACGATTTTGCTTAAAAAAAATTCCCAAAGCTGCGATTGCACTATCAACATTTAATCAGTGAATTCTTTATTTTTTGTCAAGTTATAGTTATGATTTTTAATTAGAATTTAATAATTGTCAATTGTAATTTGTTAGTTTTAATTCGAGATTTTCGAGAGTCAATAAAAATTGTAATCATAAAATTATCGGCAGTTTTACAAATGCGTACCTCCATTGCATTTGGAATGTGATAACCAAAGTGAAAACCCCCGGCTGTGATTAAAATAATATAACAGTTTCTGCAAAATAAATTAAAATCTAGAAAATTAATCTGAATTAAACCGATCCTTTTGAAACAACATAATCAAACACAAAATGAGATGTCCAGGCATTGAAAGGATTATTTTAAATGAAAAAATACCCAGTAAAGAGTAAAGACGATCAAAGCGTATCAAAAAATAAATAAATTTCAGTATAGTAACAAAATTTTAAAAAAAAAGGTGAAAAAACATTGGAAATGTAGGAGCACATTAGTGCACGAACCGCAAGAGCAGCAGGCGCAAGCATATGATGCTCCAGACATCTGGGCAACAGTAAGGGCTGATGGATTCATCGATTATTAAACGCATCAGTCAAACATACGATTGCCTTTTTCATATTTCCCGTAAGCAATTGGTAAAAGCAAAAGACAGAATGATTGAAAAGGAATTAAACGAGCGCATTGAAATGATTATTGACTAGCTCTGGACGAGATAAAAATATCTGCAACTCCAGTTGCTATGGTGAGGTAATGACGGAAAATTCGAGATGCGAATGGGAGAGACGAAACAATGGATGAAGGTGTTTATATGGTTGTTTCAGATTTGGGGTAAAATTAGACGGGGAGCCCTAATTATTTAGTGGGCTTTTTTAAAATTAGACGGCAGCGGCAATGTTTTAGTGGGCTTTTGATTATTTATAGCTATTTGTTTTCTGTTCGGCCCGCTTATATTTTAAATCCACCTCCTCCGTCTCATATTATTTGGGCCATTTCCTTTTCAGCACAAGATTTAAGAAAATTGAGTTTAGTAAGTTAAATAAAATAAAATAAAAGAGAGAATAAAGTGAGAGAGAAGATAGGGTAAGATAAAAGAAAGAATAAAGTAGGTGATTAGATATTTTATTTTTAGCTAGAAAAGAGAAATGACTCATGTAACTTGGAACAATCTAAAATGAAATACGACTCAAGTAACTTGTAACAAAGAGAGTAGTATGAATTTGGATCAGTCTTATTCAGGTTGTGGTGATGGTCGGAATAGAATTATCTCGAGGTGAGAGTTTACAATCATAATTCCATAAATTAACAAGATATTCAGACTGACTGCTATTATATTGGTCACAATAAACCTACGATTGTTGTTGATTTGGTCCTTCTTTTGTTTTTCTTTAGTTCACTCTATTCATGATTGATGTTCATTTCATTTGGAATCTATTCTTAAATGAGACGACTTTTGTATTCAACGGTTTTCGAGTGCCCAGGCTCACTTAATAAAATTTTCTCCAAATTTTCAATTAAAAAACAAATAGTTGGTTGTTGTTAGAGATTTTTAATTTATAAGGAATCATTCGATTTTTCATTAATTATTGTTCCATATAGTAGTATCTTTTTTGCAAACAATGAATAATACTACTATTATCCTATCTCTTACTTTACTCTTTCTCTATTTTAAATATTTATTCTTATTTTACTCTTTCTCTATTTTAAATATTTATTCTTATTTTTTCAAAATGAGAGCAGAAAATGAAACGATTCTATTAACATACTCTTACTTTACTCTTTCTCTATTTTAAATATTTATTCTTATTTTACTCTTTCTCTATTTTAAATATTTATTCTTATTTTTTCAAAATGAGAGCAGAAAATGAAACGATTCTATTAACATAGAAGGAAGGGAGTATTAGTATACTCTTTCTTATTTTATTTAGTCTCTATTTTTACTTTAATTTTATTTCTTTTTAACACGAGTGCAGAAAAATGAAACGACTCTGTTAACATGAAATAAAAAGAGTAATAGTTTTTAGTATAATGATAATTACGTAGAACAGAAGTAACCAAGTTGGAGTAGGGCATAAAATAATGAGAGAAATTTTTGTAAGCACATCGTATCATGCCTAAAATAATCATAGTTGCTAACTTTGTTAACTTCTTAAACCATAAGGAAGAGAAAAGTATTGCCAATTGATTTATGAAATTCAATTTAGTTGTTGGATTTCGGTTTTGCGTTTAATTGAAATTTCAAATAAAGTCACATATAGTCCTACATTATTTTATTTTAACAATTTTTATAATAAAACATAAAATATATAATCTCGACTATTTCACATTTATTCATACCTTATTCTTTCTCTATTTATTAAACATTAGTAATTTCTTAAATTTGGTGAAAGAAAAACTGCAGTAACTTGAGACAAAAATTTAAAATAAAAAAAAATACTACTTATTATAATTATTTATTATTCTTACTTTACTCTTTCTCCATTTTAACTATTTATTATTATTTTTTCAAAATGAGTGCTTAAAACGAAACGCTTTTGTTATTGTGGAACGGAAGGAGTATATATTTTGATTCAATTTGATTTTGAATCTAAAATAATGACTACTAGTGCTATGTTTGGATGTAGCAAAAATGAGAACCAAAACTGAAATGCTAAATCAAACAATGGTGTCAGCATGGGCCCAGGAAACGTTCTTAGTTGTTACCGACGACGAAGACTTGCTTTTAGGGTCGTCGCCTAAATCATTCCGTCGGGAAATTTCGTGGAAGCATGAGGAATCATTTTGGACGCGGAAGAACCACGGGAAGAGTAGTTTCTTGCTCGCTTTGAGATTTATAAATATATAGTTTTATTTTGACTGAATGTACAAAAATAGAGATTGAAAAAAGGAAAAAGGAAAAATAGTGAAAAATGGCGGATGCTGCAGTAACATTCCTGCTGGAGAACGTGAAGCAGCTGGTGGTGGAGCAGGCGAGTCTGGTAAAGGGGGCGGAGGGTGAGCTGAAGCAACTGGAGAACGACCTGGCGCTGATGAATGCTTTCTTGATGGAGCATTCCGACAATCAAGACAATGGCCCCATCTTCATGGAGTTGGTGAAGCAGATAAGGGAGGCCGTCTACGATGCCGAAGACGCCCTCGACACGCTCACCCTCAAGGCCAAATCTAAATCTAAACCCGGTGGCATTCCCAGCCTCAAGACTCTTGACTTGGCCAAGAAGGTCAAGGAGCTTAGGCTCCAACTCAAGCCTGCATTTGATAGAGCCATGTCCAACTTGAAAGGCCCGGCCCAGTCGGTCGCCGATGGATCTGCTTCCACCCTAGGAACATCCCATCACAATATACTCAAAAAGGTACTACTCCATTCTCAACTCTTCTTTTCCTTGAGTTTGTAAGCTGATGGGTTATTTGTTTGTATGCAGACAACGTTGGTGTTGAGACAAGACAATGTAGTGGGTTTCGCTGATCAAGAAGCCATTCTACTCGAATATTTGAGTGAAAAAACAGAGCAACTTGATGTTATCTCCATCGTGGGCATGCCTGGTCTTGGCAAGACCACTCTTGCCTATAAAATCTACCGTGACCCCAAAATCGAATTTGAATTCCCGGTGCTGATTTGGGTGTATGTTTCTCAGGAGTTCAATGTGAGAGAGGTGTTCCTCACCATTCTCAAGAAGTTCACCCGCGAAGACATGTCTGGCAATAACAACATCGAACTGACCCGACTAGTCCGGTCTCATCTGGAGAAGGGGAGGTTCTTACTCTTCATGGATGATGTGTGGACTCTCGAAGACTGGAGGGAAATCGAAGCTGCCCTACCAAAGAACAATAAATTGGGTAAAGTTCTGATAACCAGCCGTTATGAGAGAGTGGCTAAACAAACAAACCATAACAGAGAGCCCCACAAGCTACGCTTCATGTTGTTCGAGGAAAGTTGGGAGCTCCTCCAATTGGAGGCATTTGGTAAGGGCAATACTTGTCCTAAGGAGTTGGAGGGGACCGGACAGCATATAGCCAAGCAGTGTGGGGGAGTGCCTCTAGCTGTGGTGGTGATCGGAGGAACTCTTTCCGATAAACAAGACAGGAGAGAATGGGAGAAGGTGTCCAAGAGTGTGAGTACCTACGTCCAAGAAGATCGGCGCACTACACAAATCATCTCATTGAGTTATAACAAACTGCCACATAACTTGAAGGATTGCTTCCTCTATCTAGGGATGTTTCCTGAGGACACCGAGATCTCGGCGTGGAAGCTCATACGCTTGTGGATTGCAGAAGGATTTATACAAGAAAAGCCGGGGAGGAGCTTGGAGGAAGTGGCGGAGGACAACCTGGGCGATCTCGTAGCCAGGAACCTAGTCATGGCTGAGACAACCAAGGCCAATGGATACGTCAAAACTTGCCGTGTCCACGACATGATACGCGAGTTCTGCCAGAACGAAGCCTCGTTTGCAAACAAGAATCTGTTCCAGGAGGTGAAGAACACGAGGCATGGGGTGTTGGATCCTGCAATAACCGAGATAGTGAAGCGCCGCCGCCTCTGTATCCATTACAACGTCATGATGGAATTCCTCCACAACAAACCCAAGGGCCCTAGAGTCCGCTCGTTCGTTTGTTTCTCCAAGGAAACAATCAGCTTGCCAACAGAGCACACTGAGTCAATCACCAACGCTTTCGATTTACTTCGGGTTGTCGACGCCACTTCACTCAAATTCACCAAATTCCCCGCTAAACTCACCAAGCTGATACATTTGAGGTACATTGCTCTCTCCGGCAACGAATTCAAGGCTCTACCCGAAGGCGTCTCCAACCTCTGGAATCTACAGACCGTCAAGATTGACACCACGTCACGCGAATTGGAGGTCAGAGTGGATATTTCCAAGATGGCGCAGCTAAGGCATCTGAAGACGAAAGCAGCTATCAGTCTCAAGGAAATGAGATTGAAAGGAAAAGGCGGAGAGAATCTACAAACACTGAGCAGATTGTCAGCCGAATCCTGCACCGCAGAGCTGTTCAGCAGGATCTTAAACCTCAGGAACTTGGGGATCCGAGGGAACCTAAACACTCTAGTGGATGCGCCGTACTTGGGGAAATTGGAACTACTTGAAAAGCTGAAGCTAGTGCACGACCCGTTCTCCATCACGGGGGAGAAGAAGGAGCTGCATCGATTCCCTCATCTTCACAATCTCCCACCGAACCTAAGGATGCTGACGCTATCATACACTCAGTTGGCTTGGACCCAGATGAACATACTAGGAGGCCTGCACAGTCTGGAGGTGCTCAAGCTCAAGGAGATGGCGTTCAAGGGAGGGCGTTGGGAAACTCAAAGCAGCGGCTTCCCTAATCTCGAAACTCTACACATTGCGCGTACCGATTTGGAAATATGGACTGCTGCTTCAGATGAACCATTTCCCAAACTGAAGAATCTGATATTGAAGAACTGCGAGGGACTTCAAGAAATCCCATTTGCAATAGGGAAGGGGAAAAACCTTCAGCTCCTGGAGATTGAACGTGTGTCACCAACACTAGTTCAATCTGCCCAAAAAATCGCATCTGCCAAAATCGAAAAGGAAAAACAAGAAATGCAAGGTGGGGAAGTAAGAGCCAGAAGGGGTGGATTTAAACTCAAAACTTCTCCAGGGGATGCATCATCTTCATCAACCTCAAACTAATCCACCACCTATCTTAATTATATCAGTCTCAAGGATTTTCGTAGCCTTGCCAAAAACAGGGTCTCATCTTTTTGTACTCAACATGTTATGGATGGAGATGAGTTAGTATTATATCAATATTATATAGTTTTAACGCAATTTAGTATACTATGGTTATACCCCTTATTTACAAATAGTATTACGTTGACGTCAAGATGAAGAACATTTCATTTTTCAAGGATAAGCTTTCAATATACACTTGTTAGATCCGAATGCTAAAGTTACTTGAGAATATTGATAAACATTAACATCATTGGAGTTGGGACTAGAGTTGGCAATTAATTAATATAATTGCATCATGATCATCCAATGTAAGGTACTATCATGTATGTACAATTCAAGATGTTTATATCTGCATCATTTAACTACAATATATAAATGAATCAATCAAATACAAGCCACAAAATTGTACTACCAAGGCAAGATCACCAGCTACAACTACAAGTGCACAACGCACAGTAAAAAAAATGGAAAAAATCACAGAATGGGCAAGAATTTCAAGCAAAAACCAAAACCTTATTATCTCAGAATAAGCTGTTAAGATGCAGACTAGGCGTGGATTGTATTCAGCAAGGTCAGAAAGTCGGAGAATAACTCATACCTCCATGCTTTGATATCAGAAGCATGTTTTTATCTTTTAGATCACGTTTCCGATATGCCTGCCCAAAGGAAAGAAAATGGCATGAGATCTTCAGTGTATAGAGGCAGAGGCCCTTCATACATGAACAGCAATCCTGGAAGGTACCATACTCTAGCCACAAGTTGGATGAGAAGGAAAACTAGAAAGATCACAAGTATGACCATCTTTTTGTTAATTTCAATTGTTGAACTCAAGATCTGGTTCCCTTGTTATACTAGCCAAATACGTTGGGTGCTGTCATCATTGTTACTATCCAGACTGGATTTCCATAGCTCAAAGCCCAACATTTATTTTTGGCTTCATGAGACTTTACTTCAGCAGGATTCTACGTGATCACCTGACCTCTTTGAAGATTCAGTATCTCCTCTCACATCATCCTCCTCAGATAAGGAAATCATCCTTTTACTGGGTTTCCTTCTGTGTCTATTCTTCCCCTTAAAAAGTCCTAAACTTTCATCATCTTGTATATCATCTAAAGACCTACCACTGTCAGGAAGGGAAATTTCCATCTCTCTTCCATTTGTGTAAGCACAATTTCCTTGAGTCTGAGAAATTGACACATCAGTCACATTTTTCTTTGCATCACTTGTATCATCGTCAGTTGAAGCTATAAAGATATTATCATTACTCTTTTTAGATGAACTGTCATCGACAGACCTATCAATATGAGACACCGAAGGGCCATCATGAGCAGAATCATGGTCACTACAGCTTGTATTACTATCAGATGATGCCACTGAGAATGATTCAGCAGACAGCTGCAGAAATTCTTCTTCTAAGTTGTGTCGTCGATGTAAAATATCCTCCTCGTAATGAGGTGGAGATGGCGGCAAAGTTGAGGAAGAACGGGACCCCATTATATTATTCATTGCAGTAGTTGAAGGGACATACATGTTTTCTGCACTCGAATTATCCCCTCTGGGCATTTCAAGGGAATCAAATCTCAAGTATACAGCATCTGCAGGAATATTCCCTTCATTGTTTAAGTATCTCAGCTCTTCCTGACTCTCACTAAAATTCTTGAAAACAGATCTGTCCCCTCCAGAATGGCCCATGAACAACCTTGAAGACCTTGAAGATGCTTCGCTGATTCGATCAAAATACTGTTGAGCACTGACAACCGACGTATTTGCAAAGGATGTCTCGGATCCTAGAAGGATTGTGCTGCTCTCATCCCCAGAAAGCTGAAAAGAGTCGGAGAGGTACCTTGAGGTCTCGCCTTGGTCAATGTCCTCTGTCTCACTGTTCAAACACATCTCTTTATTTCTATGTGATATGGTACTCCTAAATCTATTGCCATCACCAACAGTTTCTGATGTTTGATTCATCCATTCATGAAATTCTTCCAACCACATAGAAGAACGATGCTTCTTCAAATTTTCAATTCTTTCCATCAAATCTTCAATTTCAGCTTCTTCTTCTGTATGCACAGTTTCTCCTTTGCTCTCAATATCATCATCACATGACACTGAATCTGGGTCAACAATATATGTGCTTCGCTCATCATTCTCAATACATGCAACACGTGAACGCCTCTGAAATCATCAAACAAAAGTAATTAAATATTGTTAACAAATTTCACAACTCAGTAAATGTCTGCTAATAATATTTTCATAGCATTAATAATGATACCATTTAGCAGTTTCTTACCTTCTTTGTATGAGAATCTTCTTCTAAATCAGCTTCATAACGGATGGGTGAATAAAATCCAAAGCTTGCAGGCTGCTTCTGCCTACTTGAAATTATTATTTTCCGCTTCCAATCCTCAAAAGCAGATATTTTCTTCTCGTCCAGCTTAAGCTACGGCACATGCCAACATATCAGTTATTCAAGTGAACAAAAGAGCAAAAATAGTTGAAATAAGTGCTCCAATAAATAAGAAAAAAGTTTATTTAATGCATATGCTATCGAGTAATAACAACCTGAAAAAGGTCACCAGCGACTTACTAAATATGGATGATAAATAAGGCTGAAAACTTTAGCTCGGAACCATCGGGCATAGCAAAGAGGATTTCCTTCTAACCATAAGTTCTGAAGAGATGAGATACCAGCAAGAACCTCTATCTCAGAAAAGTTAGAAATGATATTGTATGAAACATCAAGCCCTTGAAGTGATTTGAGATTTTCAATGCCATGCAATGAAGTTAAAGCATTGTTTCTCAGCACAAGCTTAACAATCTGACAGGGGACCTGCACAAATCAGCATTTAAAGTGGCTCTGCCAATTCCCTAGATAAAAGTACCAATACTTTTACAGAATGAACAAGTAAAAAAGCAACAAAAAATGAGTATTTAACTTGAGGCTAGAGCAGGATGTGAGTCCACATTTCAGGTAATAATACAAGAAAATCAAGGAAATAAAAACATCCACACTCCAGCAGTAGGTGTGGCAGTCTCAAGAAAGCGATAGACTATAATAGAATCATGTATACACTGTAATTTTGGGACCCACTTGTTAGATTATACTTATAATAGTACTACAATACTCTGAGTCGAACCATTTCTGTAAGATTTTTATGTTACTTTGAAACAGAATTGCGTTAAGAATAAGATGCTGAGTTGTATGTCTGACCAACTAAGATGATAAATTGATTTCAAGTTCTATTTTGAAAGGATAGACTGGATTTGTTTACTTCACTGTATAAAGCATAAATGATCTTTCAAAACATTGTCCCTTCTTCCATATTGAAGCTATATACCTTCCTTATCTAAGGTGTACAGTTGAAAGTATGTTTTTACTTCTAATATGGTCACTGATTGCCATAACCTTAGGTGAGTCCTGCTAAATGATGTATCCAAAATTTTGGAACTATTATTATCACTAAGAAATCATGTCATCAACTCAACAATGCAAACATATTCTTTTGGCTTGGTTACTAGGCATCTGATTTCAGAAATTACCTCACGTAATGATGCAATACTTCTTAGGTTATTAAATCCCAAATCCACATGCTTCAATTTGGTGCACTTTCTGAGATTATCCATCTTTGCAAACTTGTTCCTACTCAGATCAAGGGTTTCAACCAGAGGAAGCAGCTGCAAAGACTCATCCATGAGAATCAAGTCATTACATGCACATGAAACAAAAGACAACCGGTTCCATTGGGGTGAATTCTTTATGTCCGCAATTCTACTCGCAAATATGTGCCGCAATGCATCCTGAGACAATTTCAATCAATAAATTACGAAAGGTCAACATGACAATAGATCAAACACTGTATCTAGCGGAACTGATCAATACTTGGTTGGTGTGCACTGAGCTGAATGAAAAACAAGGACTTCATTAGAAATTGGCCTAAAAACTATCAAATGTCAACCAATTCTCCACGCATTAATAATAATACACTATAATTTGTCCCATTCTAAAATGCAAAATAATGACATACACCACTATTTCCCCAACATGCTTAAACTACAGCTTCATATTGCACAGCTAAACATGAAAAACAGAAGAAATAAAAAAAAAATATCATTAAAGTTAATCCCCTACACCACGCTAAAAGCAAATTCTTTGATTATCAAACAAGAACTCAAGGTGATCAACGTTGCAAGTAAAATATTTGGCAATCATTATACGAAAATCAGCACTCACAGTTGACTTATGGCATATCAATTTCTCAAGCGTGAACCTCAACTCAAGCAACCCTTTGGCTGCAGACGTCGACAAATCACATCCCCGGAGCTCCAAAACCTTCAAACTGGCGAATGGAAGAAGGGACAGAGGCGTCGGATCCCTGCGGAGGGGCGGCAGCAGAGAAACCACCTTTAACGACGGAAGCAGGCGAAGAATTCTCCGCAACTGCACGAGCGCGCGGTGGTCGCCAAAATCCGACACATAGGCGCGCAGATAATCAACCGGAGCTCCGGCCAACGAGCTCTCCATCTGCCTAAATGCCTCCAGCCTCGATTGCACGTAACGCAAACCCGCCGGATTCAATTTCAATACCAGAGTACCTTCTATCAATTTCTCTGCCTGATAATCAACGAATTTGACGAGTGATTCGAGATATCTATCGCCGGTGACGATCGCCATGGCTTGTAGCTAGGGTTAGAATGATTAAATTAGGATGGGGAAGGGGGGTTTGGGCGGGATCGACTGAATAGAGGAGAGAGCCATGGCTATTGTGTAAAACTGTGGGGGTTCGTTGATTGAATTTGGGGGTGACTAACTGGGAAGATGATAAAGACACGTGGCTAACGGGGCCACTTTTGCTGGGCAACGACACATCTGGCGACGTAAATAACGCAATTGATCACAATTTAACTATCTTCATTCCATAATGGCACCAAACATCTGCTTTCTATTCAAAATTCGAATCATAACATATGCGGTATGCCCATCGTCCATATAGAGAACCAAACGCATAATTACTCCCTCCACTATTATTATTATTATCTGTGACAATGTAGTGATACACGTGGCGCCATTCTCCACCAAAGATTCACATAATGCTCGATTGAGTCATTCGGTGTATTAATTTATTAGTGAGTTAATGCATATAAATTTACTATAAATAAACAAGACGAAGCCAGTACATGCTTGGAGTAGAATGATGGATTGGCAGAAAGTGAAGCCATACGTGTGTGTAATAATCGTACAATTTGCTAACGCAGGTTTTACCGTAGTCGCCAAAGCTGCTCTAAACCAAGGAAGCAGCCATTTCACATTTTCAGTCTACAGAAACGCTTTCGCAGCGGCTATCTTCATTCCTTTAGCCTTCTTTCTAGAAAGGTTTCCTATCTTCTACTCCTGTTTCATTCGCTTTCCTGTTTCATTCATATTGTCTATTCATCTCTTAAACAGGAAAACCAGGCCAACAACAATTACTCTCTCCACATTCATCAAGATCTTTCTACTTGGCATAATTGAGTACGTAAACCACCTAGCTACAAACCTATCTTCTTCTTTTTTGTTTATGTGTACTTACTTGTTCACATGTAACAGCCCGGTAATCGGTCAGAACACCTTCTACGCCGGCCTCAAATACTCATCACCTACATTCACCTCAGCCATATGTAATCTTCGGCCTGCTATGATTTTTCTACTTGCTTGGATTTTGGGGTACGCACTCATATCACCAAACAGTTATTAGTACTACTATATATATATGATGATATTGTCCGCAATCTTAATTAATGCAGGATTGAGAAGGTGAAGTGGAAAGAAATTGGCAGTCATGCGAAGATTGTGGGAACGTTGATCACTTTAGTCGGAGCGATGATGGTGACCTTCATAAGAGGGCGTGCCATAGAGTTGCCGTGGACGCATAAGTCCAACCATGCTGCCACTAGAAACGCTGGCGAAGATCCGATAAAAGGAGCTGTGTTGATCACAACCAGCTGTTTATGCTACTCCGCCTTCTACATTCTTCAGGCAATCACATTGAAGGTGTATCCAGCCGGACTTTCCCTCACAGCGGCCACCTGCACGATCGGAGCAGTGGTCGGAACTGCGCTCACTTTGGTTGTAGAGAAGGGAAATACCGCCATTTGGGCTTTGGGATGGGACGCTAAGCTCTTGGCTTATGTTTATGGTGTAAGGCATCATGTCACTGTTTTTTTTATCACCATGTTAATTTTATGATCTAAAATACTACTAGTACTCCATGTGTTATTATTTTATTTATTAATATTGTGTGATACAATCACAGGGAATATTAAATTCTGGAATGAGTTTTTATCTTGCTGGAGTGGTGATAAATGCTAAAGGGCCAGTTTTCCTGACAGCATTCAATCCTTTGAACTTGATCATCGTCGCAATTTTGAGTTCTTTCATTTTTGCCGAGCAAATGAGAGTTGGAATGTAAGTAGCTATACTACAAAAGAAACGTTGTCGTTGTCTATGAGCGCAAAAAGTGCTTATAGAACCGGTTTTTCGTTTACATTTTGCAGGGCTAGTGGAGCTGTGGTGACTATTGTTGGGTTGTACATGGTGATATGGGGTAAAACAAAGGATCCTAAAGAGGCAGAAAAGATTCAGCTGCCACAGTTACACAATAAATCATCATCAAGCTTCAAGGCCTCACCAACATCATCCCCTAATGTTGTTTAGTGATAATTATTAGTATAATGCTCATATCTCTATTTAATATGGAGTATAATATAACAAGTGCAACACTAGTGTTACGTTGATTCATAACTAGTGGGGTGTTTCATGGCAGAGAATGCATGGAATTATTAATGGATGAGATCAATTTCTTTACTTTTGAGTAGATAATCAATTGAGATTCAAGAAATATATGGAGTCTATGGTAAAGGAGCACTGCCATTTGCAAATGAGTGCAAAAATGGGAAGATGCTGGAGCTCACTGCGATAAAAGTTTACCCACTAAAAGAAATAAGAATATATACCACTAATTATTCCACAACAATCGCACCTCCTAAATATATATGTGTATAAATAGAAACTTTGTAGTGGAAACAATAATTTTCTATGCCCTCATTCACTCTCCAACTCAAAAGTATTTTCGGCTGCACATCACCATGTATATATCTTTGTTTATGTCTGAGACTCAGATCATTAATTTATTTCCACGTGTTTGTAGAATTTAATTCCTTAGAAAGAATTGATATGATGAATCAAATAATAAGCTCGTTTTTATCCATAGCTTTAATTGATTTTAGGACGTTTGCATAAGCTAGGAATGTTAATGTAGCCCGCAGTCTGTGGGCTGATCCGAATAGCCCGTCAAATTTATAAGGTTAGGGCTGAAAATTTATAGTCCGAAAAAATTACAGCCCGATTAACCTGCACCCTATTAACCTACAACCCGCCTGGGCCGGACCCGAAAATCTGATGGGCTGTCCCGGAACCCGATAAAATTTCTATCGTTCTATTTGTTTGACTCTAATTCGACCCTTCATTTACTAGATTACTAAAAAAAATAACTTTCAATTTTATATACTAAATATATAAATATATTAAATTTTTATCAACATAATAATAGATAAATAAATTAGAAACTTTAAATTCACTAAAAATATATTTAAATTTCTAAAACATGCTATAAAATTTCTTGATGTTTATGTTTTATTTTGCATATATCTCAAATATTAGTATTTGATCATGTTTATATTTGAGTTAAAGCATATATCTCAAATTTATCATAATTAAATATTTTACATTTTATATATATAACTAATTTTCACTGTTATTTATTGGATTGATCGCATGTTAATTTTATCTGTAGAAACCCGATTAACCCGTTGGGCTAGCCCGAAACCCGAGTTTTTAGGGTTAGAGGTGAACTTTTATAACCGGAAAAAATACAACCCGATTAGCTCGCACTCGATTGACCCGCAATTCGAATAGGGTTGGCCTAAAACCCTATGGGCTGGCCCGATTGATATCCCTAGTCGTAGCAATACTTTCAAATAGCACTGTATACTTGAGATGAAATTGTAGATGACAAAAAAAATGTCTCCAATTTAATCAGTATTTTCATCGAGAGTTACATTGACTTGGAGTGATCAAGGTTAGAGCATCCACATCCGTGCTCTTTGGCAAGAGTACGGATGTGGGTCCGGACCCACTTTTATTCATTCTTTACTCCGTGCTCTTAAGCAAGAGCACAATACCCACATCCACGCTCTTCCTCAAGGACAAGCTCAAGGGTCTCACCACTCCATTATTCAATTTAAATAAAACATTTCCACAATATTAAAATTAAATGCATTAACAATACTCGGAATACTATTACAAATTACAAAAAAATTTAAAAATTACATAATTTAAATCTAAAAATAAAAAATTACATTAATTAAAATC